>NW_025335505.1:5222391-5522412 GCF_004798865.1 Varanus komodoensis | reverse complement strand
CATGGCACCAGTTCTCTTGTCAATCAAACCAACCGTTTGGGTTCTGGCTTGGTACCACCTTCTCCCTCACTGTGCATTCACAGTGTGACTTACTCTTCATTCTACTTACATCAATTTGAATTATAAATCAGAGTTGCTTTTTCTGTGATAGAATTTGGAGTCACTTTCTCATTTAATAGCTTTCATCTTTATGATGTTCTATATAATGGATAACACAGCACACTAATGAGACTGCCAGCAACTCTGGAAGATGTACGTCCTTCTAACATGGCTCGTTTTTGCCCCTGATGAAAGACTGCAAGGATTTATCAGTTCTATAATTTCTCTTTACTGATATGGATATATAGATTAAAATTCATGGCCCTTTAAGAGAACGATAGACAATCCTTCTTGTTTAGTAATGTTCGTAATGTTACAGGTACCTTTTATGTTTTCTCATCTAGAATGATTTACTGTGACAGAGCTGCAGTTGGTATTTGTGTAAGTGCAGCAGAACCACATGTGTGAAAGTTATTTAATTTTTAAAAACAGCATTAAGTACTGAACTGAAGAAGAAGGGACTTCATTTATTTTATTCACAGGATATTAATGTTCACCTCTGAACAGCAATATTGAAAGTAATGGGCTCCATTTCTAATGTACTTCAGATTCACCAACTCTACCCACAGGGATGGAGAAGAGGTCATTTTTATGTTTTAAAAGGGTGCTGGTGGGGAAGTCAATCAAAACAGATACAAAACTTGAATACAGAGAATGCTGATAGAAAACCAATCTTCCAGGCTAGAAAATAACCTCTTTGTTTTATGGAAAATAAGAAATGATGGAATGTAAGATATAGAACTGCAAGCCAAACTCTAAGTAACATGAACCAGTTTTAAAAGGGTATAAAATGGAGAGAAGTGGTTTTCACTCAGAACAATGAGTGAGTTCTGAGGGTAGAATAGAGTGTCCTTTATTTCCAATAAGTATTGTTTTGAAATAGGCCCAGTTTTGAAGGGACAAGGAAAACAATTCCATCAATAGGCAATAATACTCCCAGAGTTCTGATAGTAGACCAGATAGTCCTTCAATTTATGGCAAACTTTACAAGTACAGAAATAGAAAGGACAGAATAGAATTGTATTTATGACCAAAGTATTAGCCCTAGTGTGACCTTGAGCTAAATGTTTCCTGCAATACTTGAGTGTTAGCTTAGAAATGGTTTTGATTTCTGTCCTTCTCTACCCTAAAAGCCTTGATTGCAAAGTGCAAAGCAGTTCTTGAAGCAATCACCCGATAGAAAATTACAAAACACAAGCATAAAACATATCTTATTTATGATATCAAGTTGTTTGATTAACACAGCTGACAAAGGCCAGCCCAAATAGACTGGCTCAGTTCAAGTCTGAATGGACACATTTTGAATGTATTTGTGCTGGGGATGAGATGAGGCATGCCAACAGGAGCCACCAAAGACAATTTCCTTAGACAATTGCCCAGACAGGCAGATAGGATTCAATCAAGAGTTTGCTTCTGGTACATGTTAGAGTTGGGAGTGTACAAAAAGTAAAGTTGGTTTATGCTTCCTTCACTAAAAGTTAAATAATCTTTGAGATGAATGAAATTTTTCAGTGCGTTTCTATACAGACCTAGGTAGAACTTAAGCAGAACATGAAAGTCATGAAAGCAGAAGAGGATGCACCTCTGAATATGCACTAGGTCTCATGTCTTCTCCCATCATCCACATATTAGGCATGGGTATCTATCTGCAGGGGAAAACCTATGTGTACAGACCTTCATGTACATATAATTCCCATACAACTGGGAACACCTTTGGAAGCCTACAAACACAGAACTAAAGTTTCCTCTGCAGAAGTCCACAATCAGAACATGGTCACTGGGGTTTGGTGCCACTGAGGAACAACAGTGGTGTGGATACAGTGACACAGGCCATCTCTGTGTGTAATGCCACTTCGTGTAAGTAATGCAGGAAGGGTGGAATCCTATACCTGTTTAGGCAGAAGTAAGCCCTAAAACACTCAGCCTTACCCAGCCAGCAGTACTGCTACATTGAAATGGGACTCTGTATGACGGCAAGCAGTGTTCCTCTTCTGTAGCACAGCGGGCAGCTGCTTGGGCTGTTATATGGGCACTGCTAGAGGTTGCCTGAGGCTTCCCAGGAATGGAGCCCCACAGAGCTGACAGCATCACCCCTCTTCCATGTCAAGAGTAGCAGCCATTTGGGTTGCTGCAGGTGGTGTGGAAGCGGGATGCTGCTCGTGCAGTGCATGGGGATTGATTCCTGGTTGTGCTTGCCAGGAACTTGAGTCAGGGCCACTGCAATGTGGATTGGAGTCTGAGGGAGCCAAGTTAAGAGAATCCGGCAGATTCTCACCAGGATCTGGATTCCTCAACAGGAGTGCTTTTATCATCTTGAGTTGATGTAACAACTATGAACCAGCTGGGTAAAGACAGCCTAGTGATAGTTATCCATGTTCTACTAACCTTGTGCTTTTTTTTTTTTTTTTTTTGCAACGTTTTGTAGCTCAGAGAGTTTGGTTAATCAGCTCAGTTTCAAACTGGGAATGGCCAATCCCAGTGCTTCATCAGATGCACTGAGTCCTGTTCCATTTCGGAGCTCAATTCCAAGTGTTGGTATTCATCTTTTCAGGCCTGAATGGCTTTGAACAGGTTATCTAGGCACATCACCTGCATGTACAACTTAGATTTTTAGGTGATCTTCAGGGAACCCCTCCAAGTTCCTCTACCAGATAAGTGCAGGAAGGAGGCGATAAGAGAGATAAAGAGACGACTCTGTTGTGGCACACCACTTGTAGAATAAACTCCCAGAAGAGGTAGTCTATTTGGCAAAGGTTTTCCCTTTCTCCCATGCATTGCAGAGATGTAGTTCCAGACCCTACTTGGTTATAAAGCTGACTAGGTGAATTTGGGCAAGCCATGAACTCCAAGGCTAACCTGCCCCACAGGGCTGATGTTGTAAGGATAAAATGTAGAGGAGGAAGATGATTAGGAAAGACACCTTGCAGGAAAGGGCAGGATATGGATATAAATATGAATAAAATGCCACTGATTTTAACTGGCTGTAATCTACCCATAAATTAAAAGAGCATAAATTAACAGGCAGATTAGAAATGTGCTGTAGTTGAAGAAATACAGGGTAAAATTGTCCCTAGATGGGGTAAACCAAAAAGAAGGCTCAAGGTGGAATGCACATGCTTGGTAGATTTGGAATGCTGATCAACTGGCAACAGGAAACCAGGTGGCGGGAATAAGACAAACCTGGAATGGAGGTGAGGGAGAGATGCACCACACTATAGAAAGGGACAAGTGAAGCATCTCTTTATCCAAACTGGTCATATCTGGGGTTATATAGGTGGAAGGCAAACAGATTGAAGCTTAATCCAGAAAAGAGAGTGCTGCTAGATGGGTGACAAAACTCAGGCTTGAGTAAGAGTCTATGGAAGGTTATGCTGGGTTAGAACACAGTTCTGTCCTGTCAAGTATTCTGCTCTCACAGTGGCCAATAAGTTGCCCAAGGGATCTCACAAGCAGGATTTGAGTGCAAAACACCCTCCACAAGGCTCCAAAACTCATAATACAGCAAACATGGAAAATCTAGAACGTTCTAAAAAGGAACTCCTAGGCAAATAGGATTCATTGTTGTCATAAGGCAACAAAATGTCTATGGCTGGAGGAGGTTCTCCAAACAAACAAACAAGCAAGCAAACAAACAAGTACAGAAATATTTATATTAGGGGAATGTGCACAGAACATGTATACATTAGAACTTTATATGATTTTACACAGAAGTTAGAAGACACAATGTTTGACTCAATCTAAGCAATTAAGTTCCTACACCAATTCTAACACTTGCAGAACTGAGTTTAATTTATATCTAATTTAAAGCAATTAATTTACAAGCAGAAGTGGAAAAACTTATAATTTGTCTATTAAGTGTACAGAGACATGGAAATAAGAGCAATTGTTCCAAATTCATTGGGAGAAAGCAGCAGGCTGCTCTCCTGACTGGCTGTCCAATTACATCAAAGGTTTGGGGAGAAATTCTTACAAGACCAAATATGTTTTCTTTGCATTAACATAAAAGAGAAACAGTTAAAAATAAACAATACCATATGGATTGAAGGGGCAATTCTGAAGGGATGCCCAGAACCCTCTGAATGTCGGACATTATGGGCACCCAGTGCAGAGCAGAAGGCCCACAGAGGCCAAGGTTGCCTCCGTGTCTCTCCCACCCTGCAAAGCACCAGGGCAGCCAACACTCACTGTCTAATCAATTTTAAATTTAGTTGCTGCTACCATTTTAACAGTGACATTATGTGTTTTTTTTTTAATTTTGGTTGTGAATTATGTTGAATTTTTGGATAATTTCTTTAAATCCCACCTTAATCAAGTTTATTAAATTATCATTTAGCTATTCCTTATATATTAAATTTATTTTTATTATTATTAGTTGTTTTATTGATGTTATTGTTTTTATTGTATTGTTGATTTTATCATGGTTGATTGTATGTAAACCACCCAGAGGGGCTATAGCTAAGCAGGTGGCATATAAACCAAATCAGTCAGTCAATCAATCAATCAATCAATCAATGCTCTGCTTTGGAGTAGGACGGAAGGAGGCTCAAGCACTGCTAGTATTTCTGGTTTCCTGGCAACAGTGGTTCTTTCCTTTCCCCTCCCCACCCTCCAAACCCTATCAAGTCAAGTCATTCTGCTGCCTTCCAAAACATCCAGTGTCTCGAGGCCATAGGATGCCACTGTTTGTTACATTTATGGAAACTATAAAGAGAGGTGCTGGCAATATGAAAACCACAAGGCTTCTATGAACTTTTAATGATGATGCCTTCTAATTACATTTGGGAAATCTTGTCTGTGCAATATCAATGAATGCATGGGTTTTCATATCCTGCAGCCTTTTAACAGTCTGACTTGGTTTTACAAATAAATTTTGCAAATTCGTTTATTACATTTATATCCCACTTTTTTTTCTTTCCAGGGTACTCAAGGAGATATGCATAATTCTCCTCCTCTTAGTCTTATCCTCACAACAACCAACTTGTGACTGGCCCAAAGTCACCCCAGATGGCCTCCAAATCAGCTCCATGACTGAGTAGGGACTAGAACCCAGATCTTCTGGGTCCCAGACTCATGTCCTTAATCACTGTACCACACTTGCTTGACTTCCATGGTTAAGCACATTGCAAGCCTAGTATTGACAGGAGGAGGGGAATTATGGCTGTGAGGGAACAGGAACAGGGGTTGGAACTCTGATTCCTAGCTCCAAGTTCAGATTGCTGTCTCTGACCTTGGATCTGGAAATCCAAAATATCCAGTTGCCTCTCAGATGCAGCTAACCCTTAAACATGTTGAGGAGAACGCTTGAACAAAGACTGTCAAGGAAGGAGAAATGTCCAGTGATTGTCTGCATACTTCAGCTGGGTTTGCCATGCAGATCCTTTGCAATATACTCAAACAGATACATCAGCCACCAGACAGTGTCTTTAGTCATGAGTATGTATGGTGCTAGTTGCACAGCTGTCCATTTCTGATCCCATATTTATATCCCCTCCAGTCTCATTTAAAATATATATGAATTTCAAATAAATTACACATGAAGAACAATGACTTTAAAATGTAATGTATCCTTCATAATCCAATGCATTCTAAAATGATATAGGCGATATGTGCTAAATGCATAAGGCTACAGCATAATTGCCATTTTCTCGCTTTAAGATTAACATCATTAGTTATTTATACTGCAATAGCCCAGCACTGTCTCTCATCTCTTGACTATATCAGTGTAGTGAGATGGGGATTTGGACTGTATAGTATTTAACAAAAGGGGTAAATAGATTCTAGACCTAATTCCTCTTACTCATGTGTAAATATAATTGCAATCAATAAAACTCTGCAAATAAGTGCAGTCAGGCTTGCTTTTAAAGGGAATGCTGTCCTACTTGTAAATTGCATGAAATATATACAGATTGGGGGTGAGTACTTACCGTCTTATCAAAAGGGTGTAACAAAGCATGGCTTTTTAGATCCAAGGTTTATCAGATCCTTCCCATCCAAGGTTCCCCCCCCCCCCGATTTATATCCTGCCTTTTTCCTACAAAGGGCTCAAGGCAGCTTACATCATTCTCCTCCTCCATCTTATCCCCACAACAACAACCCTGTGAGGTAGGTTGGGCTGACAGTCTGTGACTGGCCCAAAGTCACCCAGTTGTCTCCATGGCCAAGCGGGGACTAGAACCCAGATCGCCTGAGTCCCAGTCCCATGCTCTTAACCACTACACCACACTGGCTCTTAGATTCTTGTCTCAAATGCAGAATATATATAAGAGTAGCAATGGAGGATAAATTTGTTCAATGTGCACATTAAATGCCTTTATAACTGGGATATTCAAACTTGCTTTTCACACTTTTGCATCAGTCTGCAAACCAAAATCCAGTTATCCTTCAAAATCTGTATCTCTCTGAAATTTGAAATGGAGTTCTTTAAGTCAAAAAAATTTGTGTAGAAAACTGCATGTTTGGCATGTGAGATGACCCCCCAAAGGGGTTACTGTGTCTGCAAATGTCGTCCACTTCTGACAAAGAGAAAATAACTTATAGCTATTTTTGATTTGCTTACGATCATATTTCCCATTCTCAACTCAGGTTTGGCAATCAAGTTGAAGCAGATGACTTGCAATGGATCTGCACATATACGTAAATCCAAGACCTTGAAAGATGTTTTTTACAATCATTTCACCAAGAGTTTGTAATCAAAAGAAGAAAGAATATATCTTGCTAAGTCTCAGCCTGAGTTGGTAGCATTTTCATAGTCCATTTCCTTTCCTTTTGTGTATGTGAGAGTGAAGAGATTTGAAGTTATATCCAAGCCACTAAAAGTCTGCTGCTTAGTTTTCAGCATTTTTTCCTGAAAATTTCAGGATGTCTATGGTGAGCACCAATGGTCTGGGGATGGTATAATTTCTCTCTGCTAGCTTCAGACCTCTGCCAACATCAGGGAGACTGTGGTAGAAGGTGCTGCAGTTCCTCTTCCCCACCAAACCCGGATGGACATACACACATGCAATTGCAGTACTGCGGAAAAACACTCAACTTTCACTCATTTTTTTTCTTTTTACACATTGAAAAGTTCATCCTCATTGCAGTTCTTCTGCTTATATGGAGCCTTATTTAATTATGTGTTTAGCAAATTTTTAAGGGTGCTTTTCAATCTCAACATTTTTCACATTGGGTAATAATTAAAATTAGTAATGAAAGCAAGCACACTCATAAAACAGTTGTACAAGAGAAGATGGAGGCTTGGGGGAAAGGGCTTCATAGCTGGCATCAAAAGGAAAACTAAACATTTAAAAGCTTGCCTGAAAAGGGAACCTTCAAATGCCCATCTGGATTTTCACAGTGTATTGGGAAGCTGATTTGAAATGTGAGTGCGAGTCCTCACGAAAAAAGACTGGCTGGCTATGGCCAATCTCCTAACCAATTCAGATGGAGAGACTTCTGAAGAATTCTCATTCTCAGATATGAAAGTTTAAGAGTGTGCAAATGAAAGAAGGCACTGTCTGGCATACTTCCTGCCAAGAAATGAAAGGAATTTACAAATGGGCACCATCCAATTAATTGGGGGAGTGGGTGGAGTTTTGACCTGATTCTGGAAACAAATAAGCAATCCATGGTGCTCCTCAGGAACCAGCGTTATGTGTTTTTGGGAGTTGATGGTAATATTGATCAGGCTGCTGTGTTTTGGACTAGCTGCCATTTCCAAAGAGCCATCAAGAAGAACAGATTTCAGAAGTTTAGATCAGGCATTCCCAAGCTTTGATGGGTTGTAACTTCCATTATCCAATCAGCATGGCCATCTGGAGAGAACCAGACTGGAGCAGGCTTTTCTAGATGCTTAGACTATGACTCCATATCTACTTACCTGAGGGTGTACCCCACTGAACACGCTGAGATACATTTCTTAGTGGACAAAGAAAAGATTGTGCCCTGGTAAGTTACCTTGGTAAGTAATGTTGCAGGCCATTACTGGAAATAGAAGCAGCAGCAGTAGCAGAAGCAGCTGAAGCTGATAAATCCTGCTTCACTGCCTCAGGAGTCCATGGTGCAAGCTACAAGCCTGGGTTTTAATGGAGAAAGTATGATTCCATCCAACACAAACAAACATTTTCACCACTCCACAGGAATCAGGACTCCCTACCATGAGCAATTCTACCTTGTGCTGATTGAGTTTTACTTTATTTACCCTCATGCTGTTCATTAGCTATGCCAGAGAGGCACCTGATTATGCAGATTATGTAAATTAGCCAGCTGGCTGCTCATGGAGCCTTACATAACAATAAACCCACATCTGTAAAGAGAAATAGGGCTTGCATTGCTATGGAAGCTACCAGGAGTTGGTAGTCACAATCTAGAGTGATACAAAAACCACTTTTCTATCTTTTAAAAAGCAAAATGTTCCATTTACTGGCATTTTTCATTACATGCCTTAAATATCCTTTACCTTCTGGAAAGCTATGCAGAAGCTCCAGCACATCTAGATCTGTTCACGGTCATTATATGGAGACAAGCAGAATTTCCTTCTCAAGTGATGTGGCAAGATCTAGTATTTGCTTGTAAGGGTGCCATCCTATGCCTCATGCTTTTGATATATGTAAGCCCCCAAACTTGGGGGCTTGAATATGTAAAATTCCTGGAATGAGGCACTCCACAGCTAGTATTTTTTCTAAAGGGATGTTTTGACCATCTATATTTGGTACCAGAGAATGGAAGGAGCCTGAGATGCCCATGGAACATGGTAAAAGCTTGTGTCCCCACCTGCTCCCTCTTTTGCCCCTTGCCATACCCCCATGTTCTCCCTCTGAGGCCCAGTTACCCCCATGGGGAATAGGCGGGCCTGGGAGCTGAGGCTTCAGAGTTGCAGCTCCAAGACTGCAGGTGCTCAGAGGTAGGACTCCAAATCATCTTGTGGCTTCATTGATGATTCCAGGAGGCCATATGATTGCATCCTAAATTAAATTTCAAAACTTAATAATAGAAACACACACGAACTCATATGCTTCCCTGTCTGTCAATGTCTCCCAAGCCTCCATGGAAAGGGCTTCCTAATTTGTAACTTACCATTTGCTTGCTGTCATCTTTACTGAATAATTAGTGCATTTCCAGCCAGTGATTTTACACTGACAATACTTAGTGATTGCTGGGTATTATCTTTACATTTTCAAGCAAATCATTAATCTTACATTGTGTTTTTCTCTTTCATCAGGACACTTGTGTTCCAATATGAAGGAAAAGCTGAAAAGCAAGTCCAGTACAAGGTCCAATTGAATGTGCTGCTTCCTCTCCAGTGACCACCAGACACATCTTTCATTTATATTTCTCAGGTCATGCTCATAGCTGTATTATAGAATTTGAGAATCTATGTGGTCTTGATGGCTTGTGAAGGACAGGCAGATCCATGGGTTGGCTCACAAGTCTGCTTTATGCTGCCTGCTGTAATGAACAAAAAGGAAACGTGCACATCTTTCCCCATGAGGGAGACAAATTGTCACAAAAGAGGGCCTCAGTTTATGCATCTTTTCACACATGATATGGATAATATGACATACTAGGGCATTGAAGTCTGAATCTCAAACTGCCCAGCACTGAAGCTAAGCAAGTTTTCCCTGAAAAACAAAACAAAAAACATTGACCTAGAGCTGAACGCATATGGCCTCTTGAAAAACTCCATCCCATTTTTCCAAATGTCTCCAGGGGAAGGAGAAATTCTCCAACCCCTTCCCAAAACTAGGCTTCACCGTCCATGGAGGTTCTAACACAGCTTCTCTGTTTTTTCATGTGGCTAATAGGTGAGATGATGATGATGATGATGATACAAGGTGTCTGCAGATGCCATTTGTATTCATTCTTTCTGTTGCACACAGGATAAAAACTGAAAGCTATTAACATCCATATATAACTGTGAGTGAAGACCGGCAGGTGCACAATAAGCACCTCATCTGGAAGAGTTCATAAAGTCACTCAAGAGGGGATTAAGCTGAGTTCCCAAGTGAGAGAACCATACAAGCTCAGGCTACCACCAAAAAGGCTCTGCCTTGAGTATATACAGTAGCTTTTCCTGAAACATAGAAGCTAAAAAGTTTAGCTGCACCAACCAAGAAACCTGTGGAATGGAGTGACAGTGCAGTGCTGATGGGGGCATAGGAAGCTTCTTTCTGCTGAATCAGACCACTGGCCCATCTTGCCCAGGCAGCACTGACTGGAAGCAGCTCTGCAGGGCATCAGGCAGGATTCCTTCCTAGCTTGGCACTGAACCTGTGGCCAGCTGCATGCAGACTGTGTGTTCCACCACTGAGCAATGGCCCTTCCCAAGGAGAAGGTCCCCCCCCCCCTACTTCTAGTACCTACTGCTGTGGTATAGGAATGTTAAGGGTCCCTTCTCCTAATGTGCCATTCAGCCAGCGCCATCGTCTGGCATTTCTGTATTTTCACATTGTGTGTGAACCCTGCCAATGTTTAAAGGGGCGCAGGATTGTTTGGATGTCCAATGAAGGTCAGAAAATAGTTGCAACCTCAGAGCTGCAGATCAATGTCCCAATCCCCCTCCCCGCTTGCAGCCAGAAGTGCATCAGCTACTTCTCCAAGACGAACCTCACAGAAGGGTCTTAGGAGCTGGGGAAGGAGCCAGGGAGGGGAAGGAAGGAAGGACAGGGGAGAAGACTGGTGCTGCCAAGACAAGATATATCCTGGTGGGGCCTCAGTCCCTTCTCCTTCTCCTGTGAAGTAGCACAGTTAGATGCCCAGAATCAGCCACCTAGATGCTTTGCAGAGTGGGGAGAACATAAAAAATAACCTGTTTTTGTTAGAAAGCCCTCTTAATTACCATCCTTTGGTTGTAATGCTCTACCCACTTCCCTGGTAGTAAGTGCCCTTGAACAAAATAGGATTTATTTCCAAGTAGAGATTTGTAGTGTTGTACTGTTATATTCTGATGCGTGAATTGCTTGCCAGCTTTACCACCAGGGACATCAAGCATACAAAGTCATCATTGTGATAAACTTGGGTGATTGGGGGTGGAAATGGGAAAGCAGGAAATCACTTCCTCTAGTGGTGCAATTTGCCTTTAGAAATCTGGAAGGTTTTAGGCTTTTAATGCCAATAGTTTCCTGTCCCTGCTTAATCCAAAAATGGCCATTGCCAGTGCTTTGGTCAGTTGCAGAGTATTCTCTTTGGTTCCAGCAGCAAAAGCAGTTTCCATTTATTTTTGCCAAATGCATGTGTTATCAGCAGCTTTCCTTTAACAATGGTTAAAGTGGTCCAATTCCTTTCTCTTAGGAAACAAGCAACCCATCATTTACAAAGGTTAACTGGCACCTACATAAATGATGGGTGTCTTAGTATCAAAATGAACCTCTCCCCTCACTTTAACTTCATTCTGCACAAATGTTGGAAGGAACACCCTCTAATGGTATTAACTGAACACACACACATGGCAGGGGGGAAAGAAATACGTACACATATATATACATATATCTGCCTCTTTGTGCAAAATGCTATATGTCATCCATGAAGCACAAAGAACTGACATGCAAGATGGTGATCTTATTAAGTCTTCCAATGAAGGACAAAGTTGGGAAAAATTGCTGCTTCAGTACCACCCTCTTAACTTGGCAGAAACAATACTGATCACTATTCTGATCACTTGAGATGGACCAAAGTTTCTATACACCTAGAAAGTGCTTTGAGGGGGTTTGAAATAGTTCCCTGATGGTATTGTCCCCGATTTTGTTTGTTCTGTAAGGCTCTTAAAACAAGTAGGATCTGCAAGATAATACTGTACAGGTGAAATATTCCATTACTACTAACAGAAATGGTGCTATGCTAGCGTAAACTAACTCTAGCACAAAACCAAGAGCATCTGCTGACATGACTAAGGTGCATGAGAATTTCATTTTTAATTTGTGATACATGCAAGTATGCACCATTCTGCAAATGGAACAACAGTGCAAATACTTGGCAAATGTGAACCCACCAAAAGCTTATTAAATTGTTGAACACCTGCTCATATTGATCTTGTTCAGGATCCCATTCAGTTTGTGTAAATTATCCCATTTGCACACATTCCCTCCCCAGATTGAAGCAGCCCTGCTTTAGGGATGGGTGGAAGTTACACAAACTAGGAAATTGTGCAAATTTGGGGAAATATTTCCTGCAATTTGTGGAATTGTCTGATTTGCACACATTCCCCATTCACACAGGGCAAGCAGCAATTGCAAACACAGGCAGGAGTTAGACATAATACAAGCATAAACAGACAATGTTTGGAAAATCCTGGTCATCCCAACAGCACACATTTGCTAATTGCTAGGTGCAAGTTTCCCCAGAAAATTTGTCACATCAGCATTTGCTCTGGGCATTTATGCTAGAGATACTGTATGCTGCTGCACCATCTTTTGCATGACTGTTAATGCCCTTTAGAAACGGTTCTTGGATTCAACACACTGAATTCTGTACCCACCCTCCCCAAGAATGAAGAATGTTTCTCCATTCACTCCAAGAATGATTTGACATTCACTGGAAGTAAGAGTGATTAGTTCCCATTGGGTGATTAGTTCTCTCAAGCGAGTCCTGCTTCAGTGAGTCAAGTGGAGATGCCATTGCACACACTTCCAGGAAGGGGAGGGGCTAGAAAATAGTGCAAATGGATTGGCTTTGGAATACAGGATTTCACCTATTCCACACTGTATAGGTGAGAGAAGGAGGAGTAGAATAGCTTTGTTACATATAAATAGGAGATCAGGATACTCAGTGGTAGACACATTCCTTGCATCCTTATGGCTCTGTGACTGAGGTACGGGGAAAGAAACCTCTTTTAGTGTTACCTGTAGCCAGTAGAGGCTGGTATCTGCAGTGTCGGTGGTGTGATTTATCCATTCTGAGTTGCAACCTGAGTAAAGGAGCTATCCATGGTGCTGAACCTCATTCTCCCAAACTGAATTCAGCACTAGAGCTAGTTCCTTTAAATTCAGGCTAGAGCCCAGCATGGATAAACTGCCCCAATGAAATGGGAGCCCCCAGCCTTTCTTGCCCCAGGGTCCCTCCCTTTTTCTGAATAGTTCCTATTCTCCTACAAACTGTGGGTTTTCCCCAAGTCAACTAATACTTCCTTCTTACTATTTTTGCACTATGAGCAACAACACTTTATACCCTAAAGATCGGAAACAGATAGAAAAATAGAAACATTGGCAATAGGAAAAAGAGAAAGAAAGCAACAAAATTCTATCCCTTTCTAAAACAATTTATGATGCAAAATTGGTTTTTGTTTTTGTACTGAATTTTGGTATACCCTAAGAATGGGTAAGAAGTTTAATTTAGTTCATTTTTGTTTCTAAAATATACATAAATGCACATTTTTTTCAAAGTCGAGGCTGAAAGAACTTGAAAGAACTTGATTTTTTAAAAAAAGAAATGTGTGTAGGGAAATTTGACATGAACAGATTTGTTCAACTAGACAGAAGGTTCCAGATGCTTAGCTCTTAAAACCTGCATTTGACACTTTGTGTTTGGGGTGCAAAATCAGAGCCAACACCATTCCCCTCCCGCTCCCCCCTAGTCAGGCTTCTCGTATTTTGCAGTTACACAGCATATGGAAACAGCTTGGGTCCCTCAATGTGCCTTTCAATTTGTCTGGTGTGGATGGGTGCGAATATCACGTCAGTGCATCTCTGATAGGAATTGACAAACGTTCAACTGGAGATAACTTACGGTTTTAAAAGAGTGAATGCAAAAGAAAGAAAGCAACATTGACATATTATCCCACCTCTAGTGTACACAGCACAAAGGAGTATCTTTCCAATTGCCTAACATCTCCAGAAGGTGCAGTGGGAAAACACCTGTTGTGAGCCTTTCTTAGAAAGTTAATGTATTGACTTTGATCTATTCCTCTGAAGTAGCATATTGTGAACTAAATATAGCTATAAGGCTTGGCCAGATATGCAAGATACAATCTCATTATGTCACATTGTAAGATGGGTTTCACATGCACATGCTCTGTTTCTTTACCCTTTCTCACTGGAAATATGATCAAAAGACCCTTGACGTGCTGCTCCTACTCAGGCGTTCACTGCGACATCTGGAGAGAAGAGAGTGGCCAGAGGGTTAGCCCTGCACCCACTGTCCCTACCCTGATTTCATGGAGTATTTGAAGCACCTACAGCCAACTGTTGGAAAGGCAGCATGGCGCTCCACAGTGCTGGACTGGGACCAGGAAATGCAGGTTCTAGTGCCCACTGGCTCTTTTGCATTCCTGGATGAGAGACAGCAGCCTGGCCTTGGACTAGGAACCAGAGCCCTGACCCCTCCCTGCTTCCTCGCTGCCAAGGAGCATTTTGCATTCCAGAGGTCAGGTCAGGTGGGTTTCGGAAGTCAGGAAAGTGACACTGGAGAGGAGAAAAAAGATAGGGAGAAGACTAGGAAGGCCAGTATGTGACATTTCAGAGACCCAGATGGCAAAGACATCAGGTTCTACACACAGCAGTGAAACTCATTGGGTGACTTTGGGCCAGTCACCCACGGTCAGCCTAACCTACCTCATAGGGTTGTTGTTGTGAGGATTGAATGGAGATGGTGGTTATGTAGCCACCTCGCGTTCCTTGCAGGATGAAGGAGAGCTATAATAGAATAAATATTGATAAAATATAAATATACATAATTAAATAAAAAGAAAATAAGTGTATATGTATATATAATACATGAATAAATTAATCATAAATATATGAAATTTCTCCCTTCAGACTATTTTGTCCTTTGGGTACTGGTGACAAGGATGCTGCTTATGCAATAGCAGCTTATGGAGCTGACATTCATTTGGTCATTCATTCGTTTGTTCATTCATTTGTTGCAGTTACAGACCAGGAAAATTAATGAAAAAAATTTAAATGATAACAAAACACAGGTAAAACCAATGCAGTTTAAACAATATCTTCACACAGGAGGATGGTCACTTTTTCATAATTTTCATTGCAGTCACAAAATTTTTGCCAATTATTCCAGTGAAATAAGAGGATATATTTCTCAAACAAATTGATACCAAGGTGGAAGAATCATTACCATAAAGATCTTTTATTAATAGTATAATGAATATAAGAGAAGATGTTTCACTGTTTCTACTGCTCCAGCACCACAAACGCATCTCTGTTCATAGGATCTTTCTGAATCAACCTCTTACTAGTGCTGATGGTAGCACATTAAAGCAGCCCCAAGTGAATGTTCTCCATTTTGGAATAGTTAACATATACACATATGAGGCTGCAGCAGTTCCAACATTATAACAATTATTTCAGTTGGGATGGAATAATGAACGACTAATTTTATTAGCACCAGTTCTCAGGTGTTGAAGATCCAAGCCTATTAATCTTTGCAGTGCAATAAACTGGGACTTCTCAAGCCCATAACTAACTAACACTTTTAATGTAGCTGGCTAAGATGGCTTCGTGCCACTCTCCACAGATTCTCAGTGAATACCTGACCAGGTCTTTGTCACCAAACAAGTAACACCTATGAGCAAGCCATGCAGGCCCATCTCTTGAGGACGAACACAAGGTGATGGCCAAATGTGTGAATAGGCCAGTCCTTGCATAGTATTACAGACAGAAAGTTCATACTGCAACATTTTGTGTCGAATGAAACACTGTCAATGGAAGCAATTCATTATTTTATTTTATTTTTTTTTGCTGTGAGCCATCATGGGCAGAGACGTGCATGTGTAAATCAGCTTCACAGAACTCGCTGCAGAGCCAATGAACCAATTCCTTAAAAAAAAAAAAAGAGGGGAGCTTACATGCCATGGGATGAGGTTAAACATGACCTATGGATGGGTGGCTATGGTGGCCCATTTGCACATGCTGATAATTGGTTGCTATAGCAGTCATCATAAGATCAACACGCATATGAAGCAAGCTGAAGGAAAAGAAAGGGCGTGCTTCTGGTTCGTTGAATGAGCAAGGTTTGGGGGACTGAAAGGAGCATATTTCACCACTGGAGTGCATTCCTGCAAGCCGAATGCCCCAGACTAAGACGGGATGATATGAGTGGCCTCTGTCTGATACCTCAATGAGCCCCTGTTGATGGGAGTCAGACTGGACTGGACTGTAACTGGCTAGATGGACCAACTGATTTTGTTCAAGATTTCATTCAGTCCAATGAATGAAAGAACTTGTTCTATTTATGGAAGTCACCAGGATCTAGAGGTGGTATGAGCTCTTGGCTGATTTTATTTTCTTTGGTAGTCCCTGGTATGTCTCTCATGCTGCTCTGAAATGCAAAGGCTGCATACAGCCATAGAAATCCTGAATATTGCATCTGCCCATTGCTAAGCACTGCTCTGGATCCAACTCCACTTGTTCATAGACCTCTCACAGAACTCTGAAGTCTAGCCCTGCAACACTGTGAAAGTTCTTTGGGGGAAAGAATGTGAAGTCAAGTTGCATGAAAAATAAAATAAAATCATAGCTACTGTGATGTGCAGCCATGGGGTGGGGTGGGGTGGGGGTGGGGGTGTGGACTTTCCTAATGTTTCGCTCTCATTTGCACATGCAATTTTGTCAGATCAATATTTCCTCAAAACAGGACACCTCGTTTATTCCCTGGTATGGAACCACCTGTTGTGTGAAATGAAATTGTTTTCAGTTGCATTGTGTTCGCTTCATCCTAACACAACAGGTGTTCAGTTTCCTGTTTGTATGTGAGAATTTTCAGTCTGAGTGATGATTGGAAAAATGTACCTTGCAATAATTCTGTGCTTGTTTTTTAAATATTAACCTGAAGATGCTACTTGAAAATCTCTAGAAGCTCTAGAATTCTCTCAGCAATGGCTAATGTTCTCAGTTTTTGTGTTTTTTCTAAAATACTTACCACAGGGAACGGGTTAGGGTCACACTGCAAATAATTTAAGCTATTAGTTTTTGGCAATACATTTTAAATATCTTGAAATTGAACTAGCAGGAAAGACACAAAACATTTTCAGTCTAACTGCTAGTATTTCCTCTAGTTAATCAACTCTAATTAAATCTTTTTAAAAACTTTATGTAAGCCTTACAAGAAAGAGAATATATAAAATCCCTTCCTTGATTTTCTATCATCTATCTCTCCTTCTATCACACTGCATTGTACTTTGCTTTATGGATGTATGAGGAATTTATTTCAGTTCATCTTTGATTAGGATTTATCCAGTTTGTACTTTCCAGAGTGAACCTGGAGTTGTACACAATCTGCAGTCAAAATCTGTACTTTTCTGAACTTTGTACATTTAACAGTATGTGTACATTTGAAAAATGGGTGCAAATCTGCTTTAATCAATGCGAGAAAATATGCACATTTCAAAGTTGTTGTGTACAATTGCTGTGTACATTTAAGAAAATATGCACAGAAACATTCATGGATTTTCATGGGCTAAACCCTTAAACTAACCTTGCAATCTGATATGGACTTGAGTCAAATTAAGCTTTGCAATTGAATTTGGCAATTTCAGTGTACTCAAGTTTTGCTGATTATCTCATCTTTATTTTGATTACAATTCTTATGGTTTTAATTTTGCTTGCAATTGTTTTACTTTCATTTAATTTATTTATTTATTGCAAGAGGCTCTCTGGGTGGTTAACAGAATTAAAAGGAAACAGTAACAATTATGCTACCTAGAGAATAATTGCGTATTCAGAGGCATTTTCCTTTCTTTATTCCTCCACCATTCCTTTTTCATGGTGTGTCCTGTTTCTTAGATTGCAAGCCTGCAGACAGGGCTTCTCTTGTTTTATTCATTAGATGCAAGCCACGCCGTTTCTTTTTACTGTGGAGTGGGATGAAAATATTGTAAATAAATTTAGATCATACAAAAGCAATTTTCAATGGCACCCATTTATTATGTCAGCCCCACTGGCTGCCAGTTTATGTCAAAATGCAATTCAAGGAACTGCTTATCACCTTTAAAGCTCTAGATGAAATGGCTTGAGGCTGGGCACTGCTTCTTCCCTGGTGAAACTGCCTTTTCTTCGACATGAGCTGCTGCAGCCTTTTCCTGTATGGCAATGTCTTCAGGGAATTGTTGGAGGCAACCACTGGGAGGTCTTCCTTATGGACATTATGGGGTGAAGGTCAGTGGGTGAGAATTCATTTTCTTTCCTTTTTTTTTTTGGTCAAGAACCAACTTTTTGAATGTACATTAAATTCTGTGGCATCATTTTAGAGTCTTTCCTCACAGACCTCCTGTGAAGTGCCTTATTCTTGACCCTGCTTACTTCATCTTGATTTATGCAGATCAAGGGTACTCCTGGCCCATTCAAGGAAATATGGCAAATGGGCAGCAGTGGCAGGCATACCACTGGAGAAGATCTTGGATAGTCGTCCTACTCTGAGTAGACCAATGGCTAGGGAAAGTACTACGGTTGGAGTAATATTGGCTACAGCCCCTAGTAATAATTTATCAATATTGGATAACTTTCAATTAGATACTGCTATGTGCATCAATACATTTTTTGTGCCAAAGCCCACCAACCACTATTATCTCTTGGTTTGGATCTAACTTCAATTGGTTCTACATGTTCCCTGTGGCAAAGCATTGAGTTTTGTATATTTGAATATGTAAATGCTATGGCATATACATCATCATCATCAAATTCATACAAATATGTTGCAGCACATGTATGAGAATTTCATTTTGGTTCTTCAAATCACTAAAACTCCCATTTGCATTCCTGAATGGGAATGGGAGTGCATTGCATAGAGTCATACAATCATACTTTTAAAATTATATTTAATCTAGAATCCTAGGTGAAATCTTTTTCATAGAATCATAGAATAGTAGAGTTGGAAGGGGTCAGAGGGTCATTGGGACCAACCCCCTGCTCAGTGCGGGACTTTCAGTTAAACCATCCCTCTCAGTTTGCTGTCCAGTTGCATCCTGAATGCCAGTGGTGTGCAAGAACCAGGGAGGCAACCTCCCCAGGGAACTGGTTCCATTCTCATACTGCTCGAACAGTCAGGAAAATTTCCCTGATATCTAGCCAGAATCTGGCTTCCTGTAGCTTGAGCATCTTATCTAAGTTGGGTGGGGAGAGGGAATTATACACTTATAATGACATTGGAAAATGTGCTTTTAATGAAAGCATACTTTAAAATATGCATTTCTTTTAAAAATGAATGTTCACACTTGAATTCAATATGCAGAAAAATGCAGCTTTCCTGTGGGAATTAAAAGAGAAATAGTTACGAATGAAAGGAAGAGTGGGGTAAAGTAATGTTGGAGTTTCTGTGAGGTGAGGAGTCCTGGGTTTTCCGGCCCCTGGTGCCTTCAACAAGTCCAATTCATGCATTCAGAAAAGGGATATAATTCGCACACATGGAGAAGGAGCACCCAGTGCCTCGCTGCCATGCCCCAAAATTCCATCAGTCTGTCATATTCATGGAGGCTATCCATATGATTCAAATGCCTCTCCCATGAGGGAACCCAAAAGTCATACAGCTGAAATCAAAAGGACAAAATGAGTAAGTGGGAGAGAGAGGGCCTAGCACTTTACATTCCATGACAGGATTTGACATTTGCTTTGAGGGGAATTAAAGAGTAACTGTTGTTCAAGCGCCTTTTAACTTTTTAACCTGGCTCACCGTTGTACTGTTTCTTCATGATTCCTGGAATTCCAGTAGGAAGTGCAGTGCGGATGAGAGGCAAATGTCACTCACAGCATAGTTTAACATCTACACTGTACTAACAAATTAAAGGAATCCAGAACTCCAACTGAGAAACAAATCTCCAACACCACCTTTTTTTGCTAAACTTCTTGAAACTCATTTTCATTCCTAAAGGTTACCCCTGATTTTTTTCTTTCTTATTTAAAATGTCTTTTATTTCCTCAGGTTTCCCTTTTTTCTCCCAAATAGGACTGAGCCTTTTTTTCCCCAATGGACAATTGCAAATTCAGTTGCATACACAGAGCAGCAGAAAATGGTGTATTTGCTATATGGTTCACTCTTTTTGGAGCAGACATGGCAGAGGCAGGGCCTTCCATCTAGGCCAAGTTGATAGTGGGGTGCTATGGAGGGTACTGGGGTTCCAATCAAGAGCAAGACCTTTCAACCTAAGAGAGCAGGAATGAAGACAAAGGGAGAGAAGCGCCTCTTTAAAGCTCTGTCTGTTTTGGCCCTCCTTTAGTGATCGCTCTCTCTCTCTCTCTCTTTCTTGACATTCTCATCTCTTTCCTCCCCAAAGGGATGTGTAAGAAAAGACTAATTTCCTTTGGGAAATATACTTATTAGTACTTGCAAAGGGGGTGGGAGAATAGTATATTCCACCAGCCATCTTTCTTTCTCTTTTCTTTCTTATTTCTTTAAAGAGAGGAAAACTAGAAATCCAATTATGATTTTAAAACTTCTTGACTTTTTCCCTTTTGTCCTCCAAACTTGAACCATGATCACGTCTGCTTTTTAAATTTGAAAAGGAGAGAGAGAGAGAGGAGAAGAAGAATAAAATCACCTTGGATGTAGCCAGCTACACTAGTATATACTATAATGGATTTGGGTTGCATTATTATTGAAGGTCAAGCTGGAATTTTGCTTTACCCAGTTGGCTTCTAAAATATTGAAGGTTAGAATTATTTTCCCATCTCAGAAGTTCAAGAACAGCACATAAGGACCAGAGAATACTCCAGCCTCATTAATTAATCAAGTCATGTCACAGCTGATCTTGTTAATCTGTCCTTGGAGGAAACTCAAATGATGTTTCAATTCTCTATGCAAGAATAGACAGAAGAGTGAATGCTGATAATGCGATACAATTACAGAGATGGGCAGCATTGGTGCCACCAGAAATTATGCTAAATCAAATTCTTTCCCCTCTAGCTATTCTAAGTTGTTCTGTTTTTCTTTTTCTTTCTTTTTTTTAAGGATGCCATCTTTTCAGAGGACAGTAGTAGACCTCTCTGTTTAATGTTAAACAGCCTCAGGCCCTAGGTCTATGGACTCCATGGAAAACCAATACATGACTGAATTTTAAATTATGCTGGTGTGATGCCAAGCAAAACAGTTTAGCATTTGTACTGATCATTGCAGTACAACCGCTGATTTACAAACATTGAACTACATCTTTCATTATATAGCATTTTGCAGATGTAATGACATTCCGCATGAAGCACATATGGAAAGTTCATCCTATCGTGGTGTCATTCTGATGTACCTTCATGAGATGATACAACAGGAAATTGTGTAACACCTTGCATGAACATTTTGGCAAGAGTATATTTGGATGATCTCCAACTTTATCAGAGGCATGAAGTGTAATGGAGAATGCTTTCCATGATACTCCATATCATTCCATGCCTCTGAGAAAGTGAAAGCTCTTATTTCAAAATAAAGGCCTTTAAGGTTGCAAAAGACTGCTGGTTTTGCTTACAGAGCTACCCTCCGGAAATTGCTTTATGAAGGTAGAAATGGTTGTGGTGCACTCATTATGCATTGTGCCACTAATGTCAAAATATATAAACAATGTGCGAAAACCCATAATGCAATTTCTTTCTATATTTGCATGGTCCAATTTCCTGGAAGGAACTCCCATCATGGGGTCCTGTTTGGATCTTCTGACTTCATGGAATTATCACTGGAGAGGCAGAAAGCAAAAGTAACATTTCATGAGATCCTAGGAAGTCTGTCATTTCCAAACTGAGTGCAGCAGACTTGTGCTGTGCATCTCACATGGATGTTTTGCTGATGGTGTGACCATGGCAGAAATGCCCTTGGACATGTAGATCCCAGCCTTTCTTCTTTCTTGCCTAGGCCATTTCCATCTCTGCCATTTTAGTGCTATGTAACATGTTTAAGGGAGGCAAAGAGGTTGTATCTGGTGATGCAGGTTTAGCATGCACACTTCCACAGGACTGGGGCTGAGAATCTCTGGTTTGCAACCTTTTCTTTGAATCACAGTCTGTTCCATGACCACTAGGAACAGTGGACAAATTCATTCTCTTAACATTTTGATGTGAACTTACCAAATCCTCACTTCCCAAACTTAAACATGAGCCAGAACAGTTTGCCACTGAAATCTTTATGCATCTGATGAGGCAGTTTGTAGAGGGGCATTTTTCAAACACTGCATATAAAAGGTGTGTATGTACAGAAATATGCGCCAACTCTTTGTTCAATGGGGGAATGTATGATTCTGCAAAAGTGCCCACAAAAATGTGAATGTGTACATTGGGTGAATGCATACAAATGAAGGTCATTAAATGCAAATGAAAATATATACACATTTTTTGTGCCCCTAAAATGATCATAGTCTGAGGACTATGTGAATTGCTGCAAAATGGAGCAAGACAGAGTCACCCATTTGTACTCATCTCTGTAAGATATCCTTACTCAAGATCCATTGGCAGACTTCAATGAGCCTCAAATGTTATACACATTCTAGAATTAGCCTGGGTGGTGTAACCATTACATTAAAGTTGTAAAGCAGGAGAACAAGTATATGTGGAACCTCAGGTGTTGGTTGATCCCAGCTGCCAACAGCCCCTGCTAGCATAGGTGATGGCCAAGAATGATTGGAACTGCTATCTGGAGGGACATGAGCTTCCAACCAATTTAAGCTTAAGCAGCAAGGACAATTTTAATTCTTTTGGTTCTGATAAATTGCTGTTATTAGATTTGCACTGATATTGGACCATATCAATGGCCTGACACTTGTCCAAGGACGTTTTCAAAGAGCAAATGAACTGATACAGTTCTTTGATGTATGAGTGACGTTCTGTCATACAACCCCCTTCAGAAAATTAGCAGTTTTAATAAGAAGAGAAGGCCATAACCCTTCACCCTGAAAACCAAATGTCAGTGTCGTACAAAGAAACATTTAGCCATAAGAGTACATAATAGTAGTGCAGACCAGTTTTATGGTCTCAACTGAAAGCTGTGAGATCTAGGTCCATAAAAGCCCTCTCCCCTCACCGGAATATTTGGGGATATTCTTTACCTCCCCCCTTTTGGTCATTTCAATTTAACCTTTTCTTTTTTTTCTTAAGACAACTCCAGTTAAAGCAGAACATTGAAAAAGTACCCAGTCTAATACAAAATCTAGGTAAGTATTTAATTGCTACATTGCTTGCATTTCAAGGTCTGCATAGGAACCCAATCCAACCATGCCTAAGGCCTTAATGATTTCACTTTAAAAGTTAGATGGAGCTTCACTAATGTGTGTATGTGTCTATAGAACATTTTTTCAGTGGCTCATCCTAAAGGAGGAGACAAGCCAAAGAATTCCACTGGCCACTGTGCATAATTAGCACCAGTTTAATATTATTTCTGACACTCAGGGCAGCTTATATATGTGTGGGACAACCCACTGCCTGAACCTTTTCAAAATCCACCTAATAGGAAAAGATGAAGGGGACTACCTGGAGTGCAGGTAGGAATGCAAACCATGACCTGCTTTTGAAGACCAAGGCCTAGAAGAGGGACTGGTCATAAATGATGGCATCACTTATGAATTGCCAGAAAAGAGAAAAAAGGAAGCTGCCAATTTGCATGTATACCTATATACAAGTATAGATACGAACTGAGAAATGATTGCATCATTGTATTTAAATGATAGTACGTCTCACCATAGTGTCCAAGACTGGCCAGATGGTTTATGTACCTGCCTATTCAATTTGTGACCCAGGTTGTAAACTGCTGAAGGATAATCATTCTTATGATTTATCATCTTTAAACTGTAATTGAACAAGCAAGTCTTTCAAACAGAATACCCCTTCCAGGACCTTCTGTGAAAGCTCTTCAAAAAGCCAGGATATTAGAAGTCAAGGCTGATGCCTTAACTGACAAAGCCAGTGATCAGCAATGTTGCACAATGCCACAGGTTGTGCCTGCATACAATTTTCCTTCAGGCACCCACACTTTTGCTTGAGATGGAGAAGATAGAGTGTCTTGGACTTACAAAGATGCCCTTCATCCTGTATCTGTGTGGCCTTATGACACATCTGAGAGTTACTGTTGCTAGAGGAATGCTCCTGTGAGCTTGTTGCTTTTAAGCAAGGATCTTTGTGACCGTGTATAGTATCCTAACTGATTACAGGGTCCATCACTTAAGGCATCAACCTCAGCTTCCAATTTCCTCACTCAGTGGAGCTTAAGGCAATGTGAGATACTCTTAGCTCTGGTCTTAATTTGCCAGACCAATTGCGAGATGAATTAATTCTATAAAGGAAAACACAGCCTTGAGTTTACAAGAACTGAACATTCAAGGACAACAGTAATTTTGGAGGGCACTCATTTATGCTGTTGTTATGTACAGTCAAAATGTTATGTACTTTCCAACTTGTGAATGAAAGGTCTCCTGAAGAGCCAACGCTTGACAACCCTGCTTATTTCTTGTAAACTCAAAGATGTAGTTTTCTATATGGAATTGCTCCATCTCATATTTGGCCTTCCTTTTCTTCTCCTTTTGACTTTCCCTTGCATGATTGTGTTCTCCATTGAGTGCTGCCTTCCCACAATATGCAACAGCCTTCATTTTGTCATTTTTTTGTTCTAGTAAAATTTCATAGAGTTGGCATCATATAGAGATGACTGGATGGAACAGAACAACACACTGGGGAAGTAGATGTAGAGGACTTCACAACAGAAGCCACCTGCAGGGCAGGATGGGGAGAAGAGGCGATTAAACTTGTATTTAGAAGGATGTCACTTCCATTTATTTTATTCACTCTAAAATGTTAGGAGAGCAGGGAGATGGCTGTTAAGGTACCTGGTGGTTCCCTTGTCTCATTATTGCCTATACCAGGGTTGAAATAGAAACATGGGGGTGGCCTTAGGGCCATGTTCCATCTATGGGTGAGGCCAGATGTGATTATTACAATTGTGGGATCATTTGGAAATAAACAGGTCATGGCTCTGCATGTCTACACAGAAGCAAGCAGGGCTGAATCTCTCTGCTGCACTTTCAGATGCCAAGCCTCAGCCTATTTATTCACAGTGGGGAATGATCAGCATTCAAATGATAATTAATACACATGTGAACTTTGGCACTTTGTTTGGACAGCTGGTGTCATTAATGTCGAGTGCAATTGACCTTTTGGAAGACCACAATCTTGACGAGAAAAGGTGAGTGACATTTCTGCTCATCATTTCTGAGTAAATAAAATACAAACATCAGTGTAGATGTGACACAGGCTGGTAGCAGCTCTTCCAAATTTCAGAGAGGAGTCTTTCCCAGCCTGACCTGGAGGGGCTAGGAATAGCAAGTGGGTCTCTTGGGTGCAATGCATGGGTCCTTCCACTGAGCTACAAGCCTTGCCAATATTGGATCCCACTCTGGAAAAGTTTCCAGGCCGGTGAAATCATGAAGCCTTCCCAAAATGCAACAAGGCACCCATAACGGTGACAAATATATTTCCATGAATTGGTACCGCCATGAGAAGGACTGTGCAGAAAGCCACACCAACTTGGAAAAGAGGGGCCACAGCTGTGCAAATAAAGACAACTGTGTGACCAAGCCCCATGTGGCATGTCACTGCATGCCTGCCTCTCAGCCAAGCAGATGCCAGGGAGCACTTAATTATTCTGGACACTCAGGTAGCTTGAAAGGACCCTGTTTGTTCAGAATGCTATCTGGACTTTCCAACATTCAACCTCATTTGAGGAGATCTTCCACATAATTAGGGATTAACAGCCCAGTCTGTTTCTAGTTCTGGCATTTTTGCTTGGGTTCATGAAGAGGTCTGTCCATTCCCACATGCAAGTTATTCTCCAGGTCTTTGCATGAAAATTCATTGCATTTTGTATTTCTAAGAATAATTTTTGTATCAGAATACTCATCTCTAAATGTATTTTGTTAAATTTTTGAACTACAGACAGCACCAAAATGTTCAGGAAATGTTAACTTTGTTGGACAATCAATTTCTGATATGCACATTGATCTAGGAGGTGCAAATCACAGCGGTTTGTACCAGAACCCCTAATATTTGTACCAAGCATCCTTAAGTTTTATTGGTTACAATTCAAATTACTCAAGCAGTACAGATAGATGGGATGGCAAGTATATGTGTGCATAATTAGATATCTTCTTTTAAAATACTTCTATACATTTATGCCCAGATCATCACTCCCAGTGCCATTACATAAATAAAATAGAACTACTATACTCAGTTCCCTGTTCAGTTCTCAGTAGGTTCTCACTGGAACCTAATTCTGAATATATTTGCCCAGGATTGTACTGCAATGTCCATTTGAAAGGCCACTAGATTTCTGATATATATATATGCTCAGAATGAGAGATTTGGGTCCTGTATAAAGCTATTGGAGTGTGGAAAGCAGTCTTCATAAAATAACTTCAACTGTAGCATTTTGTAGAGGAAAGTAAAATTCAATAAGCAATGGCCAGCTCCTTTCAACAGTCCATAAATTTGGATCTGCTTCCTCTGCATCCAGAGGAAGCCATTAATTTGATGTGCATTCGGTGATTATAAAGGAAGAAAACAGGAAAACATAAAAAGTTATATTCTAGTAATTTATATTTTGCTGTCTTATTGATTCCTCTTTACTACAACCACCACATGGATTTATTATGGCCATTTGTTTCACATTTGAAAATGAGCAGCATTCAAATGATAATTAATACATATGTGAACTTTGGCACTATGTTTGGATAGCTGGTGTCATTAATTTTTAGTGCAATTGACATTTTGGAACACCACAGTCTTTCTGAGAAAAGGTGAGTAATATTTCACCTAATCAATTCCATTTACTTCAAGGGGGTCATTAACATGAGCAGGCTAGAAATGCCTTGGTCTGTGGCACCTGCTCATCAGAATCCTGCCACCCTTCAGGAATGTTATTTATATTAATTTGAATGTGTCAGAATGAAATTGGCAGCCAAGGTTACACCTGCATGAGGTTTTATTTTTGATTATTTTAAAATTATCCTGATTCATGTGAGAGGCTGGGTGGCTAATATTTCACATCATTGCCTATGTTTCACTAAGTGGTGTGCAAAGTTTTTAAAAGTACACAGACCCAGTCTGCAGGCTAATATATTAACAGACATGGCACAAGAATGAAAGGAATATGAAGACAGACTAGCAGACTTCCTAGCAGTGCTCAGGTTAGAGGGGCCAGGGGAGTCCTCTTCGGTGCTCACCTGTTTTGCTGACATTTTGGAAGGTTACCGAGGACACGATTTGGAGGAGTCTGGACCTCATGAATGTCATTAAGGGCTCCTCTAAATTTTTCTTCCCTTATTCTTTGCATGTAATTCAAGCACACATTATTCTAAGGAGTGGCCTGTTAGAGCAATGAAGCACAAACTTCTGACAGCCCATTCTTACCTCCTCCCTGTCAATTTTGTTACAAGCCAGAAAGCACAACAACTGGGAGGCTTTCCCCACCATCCAGGACTGGTGCGCACACACACATACACAGTGACTGAGCAACTGTGATAAGGATAACTTCCCTTTCTTACCACCAAGGGGATGCTGAACTAGTGGAACCCCTGGGCACCATCCAGAGCAAGGAATCATAGAAGTGGTCCCTTTAAGCTCTTTCAAGCCAACACTGGGAATTTACAACTGCAACACACATTTCCTCTCACAAACTCAAACACAGAAAAAGCTAATTTTATATTCCATTACATTTGTCTTTTAAAAGTTTATCCAAGGCATGTTCACAAGATCACTGAAGTAGGATCCATTATGATCCTTAAATACCTTCCAATTTAGCAATGTGGAATCCTCCCTACCCGTTCAGGGCTGCATTTTCTGGGAAAAGTTATAATGACTCTGGGCCATCCGATTGTGTGTTTACATGGGAAATTGGCACTGTCCTGCTTTTGCATGAGTAACTAGCTGCTGTGCAGAAACCTGTCAGAATGCTCAATAGAAAATTCTCCTAAGATTTCAGTCCCACAATTGCATGCTATGATATCAACATTCAACTTCAACATTCACTCTGAGGGCACCCTACTGGGGTGGGGGGCTCAGGATTTCATGGTCACCATGACAGCCATGGGAATGTTCTAATATGTCACTGGCCCAATGCATAAAGTGGGGCATATTCTAGATTTGGTCTTTTTGGCCTCATTTGAGGGACTTTGTCCCTCCCCACATTCAGAGCATCATCCTCACTTCCTTTGCTGTGGTCAGGTAAATGCCTGCTGAGATTTAGACTTATGGCAGCTTTTCACCTCTGAAAAGGTGAGGAGTCCATTAAGATGGTCCACCCCCACAGGCTAATGGATCTGGATGGTTTCCAGAGACCTCTGCAGTATGATTGGTGCTCCTCTCAAAGCCCTGGTCTCTTTGTGGAATATGGAAATGACCCAGGCAGCTGGTATGGTTGCTTCTCTGCTGAAGAGCTCAAACAGCTCCAAAGCTGAGAGCAATGAAGCAACAGAGGAGATGGCTGGTGTGCAGGCGGGGAACTCCCAGTGAATGCAACAGAAACCTGGCATGTGCCTACAATTGGGTATGTCTTGAGGCACTGAACGGGGCAGAGAAAGACTACCTCAGCACAGAGTTCCTCAGGGGTCTGCTCTATCCCCCATGCTATTACACGTCTACATGAAACCACTGAGTGGGGTTATCTCAAGTCTTGGCGTGTGTCAATATCAGTATTCTGACAGCTCTCTTTCTTCTTTTCATTGTCGACAGGTGAGACTGTGGTTGTGCTAAACTGGTGCCTGGCTACAATATGGACTGCATAACGGCCAACATACTGAAACTCAATCCAGAAAAGACTGAGGTGCTATTAGTGCATGACCTTTGACCAGAAGGGAGGAGTTTGATCTTTTCCAGATGGGATTGCACTCTCCTTGCCATAGCAGGTTCATATACTGGGGGAGCACCTTCATCCAACTTTGTCATTTGAGGCCCAAATGCCTTCTGCCAGCTTTGGCTGGTAGTTAAGCTGCACCCCTACCTGGACAGGGATAGCCTGGCTTCAGTAAACTGGTAATATCTAGTTTAGGTTACTGCAATGCACTCTATGTGGGGCTGCCCTTGAAGATGGTTCTGAAGCTGCAGGTGGTACAGAATGCAGCAGTCAGATTATTGACTGGGAGCAGAAGGTTCAAACATAGAAGGCCAGTTCTGTTCTGCCTGTGTGTGAGCTGCTTGTATGCTTCCCATCCCAATTAAAGATGCTGATCTTAACCTGTAAAGTCTTCAACAGCCTGGTACCACATGCCTGGCAGAGTGCCTCTCTCAAGAACCCTGATCTACATAGATGCTAGAGCATTTGAGGCCTTCTTTAGTTTGCCAGGCCCTTGAAATGGTTGGAGGGTGGCAACTGGGGGAGGATCTTTTGGGTGGTGCCCACTCTCTTTAGAAGGACCTCTCTGCTGTGATCTGCCTGGCATCAAATTTCCCATTTCGTAGCACTAGGTCTAGACAGCCTTCTTTGCAGAGGCCTTTAAAGATCTCCCTGGTCATTCAGGGGCCTGACACACTTAATTTTTAATTTTTGTTAATTATATGTATCTATTATATTTTATTGTTTTTACACCTTATTGTAAACTGTCCAGAAAGCTTTGGATATGGGTAGTATACAGAGGTAATTATAGTAATAATATCCTTGACTGATAAAGGAACAAGCAGGGAAAAATGGTAGAATAGGGAGTGCACACATCTCTATCACCATCGCTCTGCCATCTCCTTACAGTAAGGAAAGAACTGGAATGGCCTTTCTGTTATTCACAACATCCCTTTGAAGCAGGGAGAAAAATGGCTGCATCTTTTGCTGGGAAATGGAGAGGTTGCAAAAGGGCAAGCACGGTTATGGCACAACACTGAATGACTGATTGTACTGATGGTTCTGCTAATGGCTAATAGCCTCTATATACTGGATTCTTTATTGGACTCTGCAGGAAGGCTGTTTCCATGTTGCTGATGCCATAATGGATTAGTATTACTGGCTTATGACAGAAGAAAGATGGGCCTTGAACCCATGGTCACAAGGGTGCTAGCTGAGAACAATTCCCATATCTGTGTTATGGCAGCTGTATGGCTGGCCTATGGTACAGACCCAGTGTGCCCGGGAAGGCAGAACAGAGAACTTGAATCCCAGGCACTGGGAGAAATGCTTACTAAACGAACATCCAGAAGGTATCTATGATGGTCTCTATTAGGTGAACATCTGGACTCTATTTTTAATGCGGTCAAGGCAACACTGCTGAGGATTTTAAAGAGAATGCAGCAACACAACATTGTCAATTTAAATCATCTCTGCAAATTCAGAGGTGGCAAATATAATGCAGGCAGCTTGCTCTGTGTAATATGAACAGAAGCACTCAGGCCATTGAGCCAAAAAGCTGTGTTCGGAGCCTGCTGTGGCTGATACGAAAGCCTGCTGAGAAAGACCTATATAATTCAGCCCTGTGGCTTTGAAGGGCGTATTTTGCCTCAGCAAGGTCTATTATAGCCTCTGAGTCTTGTCAGATCAGCTGATGCTGTTCTGGCAGAAGATGTTCTCCCTGGAAAGTCTTTTTGCTGCTGCTAATTTGATTTTCATTTCCACCATTTAAGGGATGAACATTCCTCCCTTGGCTGAATAACCCACCACCTCTCCACATTGCTAACTTGGCATGCCTGTCTCTCTCAGTGATAGATTACTCGTAGATGCACATTTCAGTTACTAATATTTGTTTCTGTTCACAAATGATCAGAGCTGGCCCTGTTCACAAACACAGATATGAACATGGAGGGGACCACTGGGAAAAAAGTTTGCAGTCACATTAAAAATTAATTCTGTTTGTATGTTTATGAAAAAATAGATTTCAAATGTACATTTGCACATTTAAAATTGATAGTTGCATGCTTTGGTCAATAGCATGAATGTGCATTTTTAAAAAAATATCCACAGAAATGCATACTTTTTCTTTTCAAGCTGTGCAGTTCTTTCATCTACCCCACCCCCAGCAAAGAAATAAAAATAATGATTTTTTAAAAGGTTACAAATAAAAATGGGGGTAGGGTGGGGGAGGGGAATCAGAACCAAGTTTCAAAGTGATATTCAGAGCATTTTGTATTTTGAATATGTCTGTTATCTCCCATCTCTAGTCTGTCTGCAACTTGTAATTAGCAAGCTAAGGTTCTCTTTAAACACTACAAAGTTTTGCACATTCAGTATTTCAAATGTTAAACTTTATGTTAAAAGGCTAGTTTGCACATTTATCATTACTAATTATTGCTTGTCTCAGCAATTATTATTTTAACCTGAAAAGATGGTTTTATCAGATGGAAAGAGCTGTCTTGTAATTTAGGGATCTTTCCAGCAATATTAGCTTCTCCTAGTTTACATGAGTAATAGGAACATCATCTCTTTTTTTTACAGGATTATATTTCTTCTGCACTTCTTTTACAAGACCATACATTAAAAGAAGAAAAATGTGTCAGAAGAGATAAAGAACCTTTTCAAAGATTTATTGTCTTATATATGTTAATGGAAAATATCAATTCTATAAAAATACATTAACATTGATTTGTTATATCCAGCAGCATATGAAATTGGAAGGAGGATTAAAGATATCAAGCAAGCAACAAATAATTTAATTTTCTGCCATTTTAGCACTTGTGCTTCATGCCCTAGAATTTATCTATAATTTAACAAACTTAGAAGCAGAAAATCCATTTTAAATATGAAATATGAAAATGTCATAGACCACAGCATACAAAGCATTGTTTTTCTTCTTGGCCAAAGATACCTAAACTAGGTTGTTCCAGGTTGATGTTATTCTTATTTATTTATTTATTTAGAATATTTATATGCCGTCCTATCACGAAAGCCTCAGGACGGCTTACATAAATGAAATAACATAAAACATAGCACAAATAAATTACAGACCCACACTGGCTGCAGTTAAAATATATATAAGAAACAATATTAAAACTTATTAAAATATTGCTGAAATAAAAAAGTCTTAACCTGGCACCGAAAAACAAATAACAACAGCGCCAGGCAGACCTTTCTGGGGAGCGCATTCCCTTTTATCAACCCCTTACCACCTTACATTGCTAGGTAAATCTAGAGAGCAGGAGAATCACTATGAAAAGAATTTTCTACACTGAGGTTCATAGTTATAAGACCACAATTTAGAGCACCTATAAAAAGTCTTGGATTTTTTGTTATGCTTTCCTGTATACATACCAAACACTGAAGCCCAGAAAGTTCACACCAATGCCAATACTGTTCAGACAGCACTGTCAGGTAGAGATATGCACACCAACTGCAAGTTTCTAGAACATCTGCAGAGTGTTTTATAGGTTTCTAGTCACATACACAGGAACAGGGTATATAATGAGAAAATAATGGGTACATAATGTATTCATAGACAAAACAATGTGAGAGACCTGCAAAAGGGGCATGATACAATAATGCAACAATTATCAGTGTTTACAGGATTTGACATGACAAACAGAAAGAACACGAATCATGACAGCTCTTGGGTGTGAACTTGAACATGTAAGCAGGAAAACTGGTCAGTCCAGGTTCCCACCACTAGAAGAAAGGATACATTTTAACTTTTCTTGAGTGCCTGGAATTGAGAGTGCACATTCTACATTCCACAGAGGATTAACTTTGCAACAATAATAACACTTGGCCACATACCAGAGGAGATGCGCTTGAGACATAGTATCAGAAGCCTGAGGCTGAGTGAAGCACCAGGATCACTTTCAGATACAGAAAGGAGAGCCAAGATTCCTCTGAGATTGGGAAGAGGGGCTGGATTGAACAGCTTCCAGGGAATAGGAGCCCTGCAGTGTCCTTATTTCAGACAGCACCTAGAAGACTCTTCTGTTTTCCCCCCTATATGATTTATTTGGATTTTCCAACTGCTACCTTCTCACTACATAGGTCCAGGCCTCTTAGAACATTCTAAGAGTCAGAATCAGTCTGAGCCAGCTGGAAGCTCTGACCTAACAATGCTAAAGATCCACGATCCATAGCAAACAAGAATATAAGGTCTATTAAAAGTTTTTTAGCAATATAAAGTCCAAAGAACAAGCATCGGAATTGTAGGGAGAGTTCATGTTGAGACTGTTCCAGGAGACTCAGTCAGTAAGAAGTCTAAATAGGGGAAATAGAGTCAGAAAGGTTCCTGTAAAAGGGCCCCAGTCTAGATATCTGCCTAAAGGTGAAGGTACGGCTGCAGTAGCCCTCTTCCGGAGCAATTAATTTGCAAGGGACTTCGCCCATCAGTGAGGCCCCTGCTCAAACAGTGCATCTCCTTTCTGTCCTTCAAGGATGATGCTTCATCCTGTATAAGACCTTCACACGTCCTTCTCTTGGGTTTCCACCGAGTGGCTGCCACTTTCCTTTGCTGCCAAGGCCAAGTATAGCAACCGGGATTGCTGAACTCCTGCCTGCTTTCACTGGAGAACGCTGTCAGAGATAAGCGCATTTTGATTTTAGCATTCCTCACACTCAATAGACCCAACCCTGGTAGACCATTTTTGATCAGATGCTGACTATAAATAATAAAGCCTCCCGCAGCAGGTGAACCAGGAGACAACAGCCCCCTTCAAAGATGTGTCCTCCCTCTTTGCTTACATGCAAGAAGGTGCCCAAGTGGTAAGGACTATTATAATACATTGGTGAATTATCTGAGGGAGAGAGGGAAGTTGTGCCTTGCTTTGGAGCAATGTTCAACCGGTATGCAAACTTATGGACATTTAAAAGATAGAGCCATTGATGAATGTACTAAACATTGTATGTTTAATTGAGCAACACCTATTTAACCAGGCTGCAGTCGTAGCAAAAAACAAGAAGCTTTGTTTGGGATCTCTCATAAGCTTATGATCACCTGCATGTGCATGCATGCTTGCACGCACACACAGAAAGAGAGAGAGAGATTTATGTTTTGTTTTCTTATAGGAAGTAAACCTTGTTATTTCTCTAATACTGATCTACTCTCTTTGAAACTCTCTCTCGATTTCTCTCTCCCTCTCTTACTGATGATTATTATTACTCTGTCCTAAGAGGTTGCTTCAGCTTAGATGGAATGGTTCGTGGGTATGGGAGCCTTGCAGGAATGCCAGGAGGCATTTCATAATGAGGATAAAACTGGGAAAAATAAAACGCATTCTTCCAATGCCAGTAAGAATTAAGTTGGTAGAGCATTCTGCAGATCACCCCCCTGCTGCCACCCCACCCCCACATACACACTCCAATTCAAATGCACTCAAAACCACTGCAAGTATAGCAGGAATGAGGCTGTCAAGAAACATAAATTTCTCTGGAAGAAAGCCAGTCTCCCTCCTGAGTTTCTGACAAGCAAGTTTTTCATTTACTGGATGAAGTAGTGCATGATTGAAATGGGTGAAAACTTGCAACACCTTTTGCCATTAATATAAATGTTATCAGATGTCTACTGTGTTCCAATCATTTTTTTTGCAAAAGGAGAGAGAGAGAGAGAGAGAGATTGAGAGAGAGAACCTATTTCAAAATATAAGCAAGAACTTTTTTCAATATGTAACATTCAAGGTGACCAATATTATTTTTCCCCTTACTCTTTAAGCTCACATGAGAGAGAGAACAGAATGCTGCTGGTCTTTGGGCAATTGTGTTTCCCCAGCATAGGCATGTGGGGAAAGCAGGTTGTGGCAATGCCTGCACACAATGGAAGCTGCTTTCTTGTGTGTCCACTCCAGGTTTCAGACTGAACTTTTAAGGAGTGTTCTATGGTCCTGAATCCCAAAAATAGGATCAGCACCAAAGAAAGCACCTTTAAGGTTCAGACTGGAGTAGATACACCTTCGCACTTACGTTGGAGTTTGCATAGCCAACCACTTTTTACACTTACACACACACACGTATGTCCCTGGTCTCATTTATTTCAAGGCAGCCATCTTGTGCCTCTACAGGAAAAGATTCATCAACAAGTGCCCCTATTTAATCTATTAAACTATTTAATCCTTCAGGTTGAGTTCAAACCCTCCAAGAAGAAACGTGCCCAATCTGAACCACCATCTACAAGCTTACACTGAAATTGCTGACAGGAATGAGGAGACATCAGGGTGGGGCCCACCAGGCAGGTATCCTGATAGTACATGGAGCAAGTGCCTGGATCAGGCTACACTATCTCCAGGCAACCATGGAAGTCTTCCAACTGGCTTAGAAACCATCACTGTTTAGAATGAAACACAGGGGAATGAATACAGCTGGACTAAAATTAATGCACTTTGAGTAGTTAGAATTCAAAATTTCATGGACCATTAAAAACTGAAAATCAAGCATGAAAAGCAAAACAACTGTGGATATAAAGGAGGGAAAATGCTATGAAGTCTTTAATAATCCTTCCATTCCCTTTCTCTATTTCATTTCTTTTCACCTCGCACATCAGGAAACTACCTGATGACTTTTGCATGTGGTTTCGCAAAGACCTGTGGTACTGAAAGCCTTCAAATTTTTTGCTGGTAATGATTTCACATTAAATGGGTAGTGGACCCCTTGCAAGGAAATGTGTTTTTGTCTTTTCAACCTCCATTTGCTAATATTTCAACTAGCACTTTTTTACCCAGTGCCCTTGATTAGAAGAAAATTCCAATAACTCAGAGCATTCTGCTATATGATTAATGCTACAAGATGGTGCCATATGAAAGAAGCTAGACAATATAATGAGACTGTTATTAAAGTGCACAGTGGATGAAGGTGGTTAAGCATATAAGTAAGGAGAGGGCTTTAATTGGAAATTTAATGAAACTACCCCAAATGCTAACCTTAGGCCAAGGTCAGCTACATTCAGAAACTGTCAAAATTAGACTCAAACAATTCAAACTAAGTTCTTCATCTTGCCTTTAAGCTGCACCACCTCCAGGACCTCCATTGCCGGTGGCAGGATCTGTATGCTGCAAAGCACCCACTGTTTTAAACATACCTGCACTTCCAAATGTTGGTCCTAAACTAGGTCTAACTAAATACAAATCGTGTGTCATACAGCTGGGAGGTCTGGAAGTGATACACGTTCATACTTACATCAGATTACAGCAAGACCATTAATTTATTTATTGTTGATGGATTCTTGCAGGGAAGATGAGGATGCAGTAGAAAAGTTGCTCCTGCGTCACAGTGGCCTTATGTTGAGAAGGCTGGACTGTGATGGACCCTGCTAACTGTCACATTGTGCATGTCGCTGATTCATTCATTAGCATGATAGATGGAGGACAATGTCATGAGCAGGGTAGCTCAAGCCACATCATTGCCCCCCCCCCCCATACCTCACATTCCTGCTGTCTTTCTCTGGCCTGTAGTGAACTTGCAACTGTAGGAAGTCCGGACTGGTGCCCAGGAATAAACTGCTACAGGACAGATTTAAAGGCTAAAGTGAAGTAAATACTGTCACCTTCAGTTTCTAGCAAAGCCCCTCCAAATGGTCCTCAATGATCTACAGTCCACCGTGAATGATGAAATATCCCCCCTCGGCCTCCCTCTTAGCTGGTAGGCCTGTTCTTGCTTTTGGAACTAAAAAAAAGTGCTACTGTCCAGCCATAATAGGACAGAGTCCAGAGTCACAAACACAGGGAGCAGAATTTACCATACAAGAGAACAGTTTCAACTCTGTCCCATATCTGCTCAGGCAAGACCATTAGAAGCCCTAGCAACATGAACTGGGAGAGTCAGGGTGGTGTGGTAGTTTTAGTGGGGGTCTCGAGACTTGGGAAAACTGGGTTCTAGCCCACAGTCAGCTATGAAGCTAACAGACTCTAAGCCCAGCCTACCTCACCAGTTTGTTATTGTGAGGATAAAATGGAGCCATGCAAACTCCTTGGGTTCCTTACAAGAGGAACAAAGTCAGCATATAAATGCAATACAACAACAACAGCTACAGCAACCACAACATCAAGAGTTCATTCATTAGCTCATCTTCCACTGTGATAATATGCATTGTCATCTGCATAGAATGAACAGGTCAATATCTTCAGAAATGAATAAATAGCAGAAATACGATAACTGAAAGTGCAATATTCAGAAGCCAGTTGGATGGCATTTCAACTTCTTAGGAGTCTGTTACAGTGTTTTTAAGGAAATGACCTGTGAAGGAAAACTACATTGTGAAACTGCAGAATTACAAAAGAAGTTCAGTTCTATCATTAATGGCCTAAATCAAGCTAACAGATTTTTATTTTACTACAGGTGATAATTACTTTCCTAATCCCAGGATGTTTGTTCTATCATTCACTAATTTGCCGATGCTCTCTGTAATTATTTTGCATAGCCGTCTGCTTTAACATAATGATCACAGCCTGTTTTTCTGCATTTCATTTCCCTCTGACCTTGATGCTTATGTGTATATACACCTGCCACCTGCCACCTCTGACACTTCAGATATTTGATATAGTGAACTCTAGTCCATGAACGTTTTTGCCACAACTAACTCCTTTTGTGGAATTGAGCCATCTCTTTTTGGGTCTTCCTTTTCTTCTTCAACTTTCCCTTGAATGACTGGCCCCTTTAAAAAGGCAAATACTACAAATAATACCCTGCCGCAAATATTACCAACTTCTTTTGATCAATCCTGATTTTCAGAGGATTGCAGAACCTCAGGTCTGGTGGCATCAGAATGAGGCCACCTGGCGTCTCGTTTTGACCCAGATTGCCATGCGTCATTACCCTGGCTCAGTTCCCTTTCCTGACCTGTGATTGTCTGGTGATTTGTTTGGATTTTGTGCAACTTTTCCTCCATTCTAAATTGTTAACATCCCTTTCCTAAGGCATTGTTACTGGCAGTAAACATGTTAAGCTAAAATATGCTGATATGTTTGCCCTTGTTGCCTACAGTACTTTCCCTCACTGGAACACAGTTCTAAAAGCTTCCCTGAAACGGGATGGAAAAGGTATCTGCACCACTGCCTTAAAAATACCACCCCCCCACACACACACTGCCAATCATGATTATTCAAAGTCAGTTTGAGATTATACAATAGCATTTTAAGCTGTGGTCACCAGAACTGTGCACAGTATTCCAAATGTGGTTGCCCCTTCATCAATTTACATTAGATCATTTTCCAAAGAACACACACAGATAAGTACATTCCTTTTGAAAAGACTTACTAATGCAAAAATATATCCTGTCTGTGAAGAACCACTAAGAAAATGTCCCACTGAAGTGAAAACTCTATGAGGCAGTACTTTGAGAACCCATTGCTACACAGTTTGTCTCATTCAACCCCCGTTCATCAAAGCAAGCCTGATTCCATTAAGTACCCTAATGAAATCTAGGGAAGAGACACAGTCTACCACCGAAACAGCAATGTTCATGATCTAATAAGTACTGATGCGGAAGATAAATCATTACCTCTTGAAAACAAACATGAAGAAATGGTAGCATGAGGGCAGTGCAGCATTCCTAGAAAGAAGGAGATCTGGAAAACAATGGAAATAGTTAATGTAACTTGTGAGCAGCAATGGTGCTGCGACTTCTCAAATGTAACTTGTCATGAATCACACTCATCCGGACCATTAAGATGCATTGCCAGCCAGGGGAGTCAACATGGGACGACTTGTGCCAGCGGTCAGACTCAATAGCTCCAGTCAGGCAACATATTCTGCAAAGAAAGAATGTGCAAAGATGGGAGTGGAACCAGTAGGCAGATTCCTTGCGGAATAGATCGTGCAAATGGAGTGCATGCAGTTGCAAATACAAACAGAATATATATAAGCTCTTTATGCATACTGTTATTGTGAATGGTATGGCAGTAGAAGGGGCCGCCTTGGGAGATGGTAGGCTCTCCTTCACTGGAGGTTTTTAAGCAGAGCTTGGATGTCCATCTCACAGTGATGCTGTAGCTACACTCCGTATAGCAGAACTTGCACTGAGCAGGAGGTTGGACTAAATGAGCTTCAAGGCAAGTTCTGATTCCCCCAATCCATGAAAATCTAAAATCTGTAGATAAAAAGCAAGGAGAAATAATTCTTTCCATGAAACTCTATTCTACAGTCATGGATTAGATAGATGACTATCCCTTGGAAAAGACTCCAACATGATCACAAATAAGAATGCATGGCAGAACAGAATTGGACCACATTTGTACCAAACAACCAGGTGGTAGAAAATCGTACCACATGGAAAGACATATGTTGGTATTTACCCACTCTTGGGCCATCACTTGACATTCCTTCACTTTGATGACCTGAGTATGATCCTCTAACTATTCCTCACATTTTGCTTTAAATGAAATTCAGTGACAAAGATCTTCTGTGACACTTCACCCCTCTTTATAAAGATACCTTTGTCTTGCCTCAAAGTTCCTACATAACTTTTACTTGGGGGAGATCTTCTCACTCTACATATCGCTGTGACATAGTCAGGAATGGAGTGGGATGGAACTAGGACAAAAATTCAGCTCCATGAAAGGCTGAACCCTATCTATTCTACAAATCCTGCTTCTGTACGGTGCTTTCCTTACAGCAAGAAAAGTTTGGCAGCCAAAGCTTCTAGGTGTGAAATGTCCTAGGAGAGAAAGTTTCCCCACCCGCTGAATCACAAAATGCAAAGCGGAAGAGACAGGTCAGTGGCTTATCAGAAGCAAATAATGAGTTCAATCCACCAGTGCTTCAGTGCCATGCATATTGCTGCTGAAACACAAAGGCCTAGTGTGGCGTATATTACCCGTGTCTTTGATACAGACCCCTACTGCTCAGGCCTGCTGAGTTTATATGTGAATTCAGCTAGTGTGCATTTGCACCTGCTGTTCAGTCTCACCAACTGCTGCTTCCCAGTCTCAACAAAGCTGCTGGCAAGTGATGCATATGCACCACGTAACTATTTCTTCTTTGGCATGGCCAATTCAGAACACCTGAAGAATTGCGGAAAGAAGACTCCTTGAGAGAGGCTTTCCTTACACATTATCTGCACATTGAACAACTGATGGTGAGCCTTTTTAGCACACTTCTTTTTTGTTGTAATTTACAGAAAGTGTCGGAGCAGCTTACACTATTGCCTCCAGCACAAAACAGTGGCCGGGAACTTGGGCAGGATGGGGTGGCCGCACTCATTTCCTGCCTGCAGGGTGTTGTGAACGCAGTGCTGGGCTAGATGAACCCATGATCATGGCTCTTCCTATTTTCCTATGTTCTAAAATACTTTGAGATGAATGGTAATTCAGTCTTCTGATGATGTCTGGTGCATTGTGTGAGTGTATGTGGCACTGATGCTGTTGCTGTTTGTTGTTCCTGTTTACTTCCAAGGTCTTTGTGGCCAGTTTTACTGGTAGATTTTGAGTACCTCTGGAAGGATTCTTTCCAAGTGTTATCAACTGAGAAAAATGTATGGACTAGCTGGTATATAAGAATCTATTATATCCTTATAAAAAGTTATTATATGTATTTATTATTATAAAGTCCTGACTGAGCAAAAGCAGGTGTTGCACTAAATATGCATATAGAAGCCATACCTTACCTTTACATTTAGAGTTATTAGAGAAGCCCATCCTAGGAGCCCATCCCAGGACCCCAAAAGCCTCCCAGATACCCATATCAGGTTTCAGTCCTGATCAGGAGCATAACGGCTAGTCTTGATAATATTTCTGTATGAAATCTACAGCTGCTTGACACTTGGACATCTGGAGTAATGTCTGCCTGGGCCCTAAGTGGAACTTCAGTGGAACTTATTCCTATAAAAACTGAGTCTAGGACTGGATTTAATTAGCTCCTCACTCCATACACATTACAGAAATTCTTCATGGTAGGACCAGGAAATGATTTGACTGGCATAAGACGTTTCTGACCTAGAGCGGAGGTAGGCATCTTGGTGTCCTTAAACTGTTCCTTTCCTCAGCCCTACTCAGCATGACAAATGTTGAGGAATTAGGGGAGCTGCTATCCAGCATATCTGTTTGCCTAAGTCATCGGTGTGATATGCAATGTTGCTTTCAAAAACTGTGCAAAAATGTATACCGTGTGTAGGTCTTCTCTCCCCTGTTTTTCAGCATTCAATGGAATAGGCTCCCTGTGACCCTCAGAAACCTGCACAAAGCCATGTTTGCCTGTAACCCGGAAAGCTTCCATGCATGGCCCAGCAGCCTGAACTGAAAACCTTGCAACACATTATGTTCAGACTTATCCAATGAAAGCAGCATGTTATACCTCAAAGGAGTAGTGCTAGGAAAGATACAGAAGCACTTGGAACTTTTCCAAGCAATGCCAGAAAGTAGTTGATGGAATGATTCAGAAGCTTTAGGCCTGACAAAATGGGTAAGAACTGAAATGAATCAAGCATTGAACTTGGTTTGTATAATCTGAGGCCTTGAATTTTGACATTTGGAAGCCCACACAGGAATCTAAGAGCTATGTTGTCCATGTTTTAAACATCATCACTTGTACTTCTTCCATAAAAAAGCAATAAACATCTTGACTGAAGTCCATGCTATGGGCAGTGGGGACCAAAAATAATGCCATTGTTGTCACAGTTGTCCCAGGGGTGGCTACAGATGCAGCAGTGATATGGAGGTCTGTGCTTTGTGCAACAGATGGTGCCTCCACGCAAGCCCAGGCAAGCTGTGATCCAAGCTGCACTCTTAAATAGCAGAGATGCGTGAGTTAGTCCAGTTTCCTAGAGTGGCATGTCCTAGAGTGCTCGTGTGTGGCTGTTTCTCTTGTGAACTTCCCATTGAGCTGTATGCTCCTGCCATGTGGTAAGAGCACTGGACTAGATAGACCTTTGGTATGACATAGCATAGCTCTTCTTATGTTCTTGTACCTAACGTAAATAATTCCATTGCTTACCTCCAGTGAAAGAAATAACCACCTTTGTAATTGAGACATTTAAGTATCATTAAGGAAAAGTTATGGCTTCACAATAGATTTAGAATTTAGATTTAGTATTTGGCATTAGCATTTCAAGCCAGAGACATTAATGTGTCTCTTTCATTGATGGATATTGTCTTTGCAGGTTCAGGTACAATAAAAAAAGAAAAAAATCAATATTACTTTGGCAACATTTGGAGCCAATCATTATCTCCCACAGCAAAATTCTGCATTTCAATAACTTAAACAGGAGATGTAAAGAATTATGGAGTACATAGGTTCATAAATTTGCAGATATTATTATCTTGGGAACTGAAGAAGAACAATGAAAGTGTCACAAAATGATATAAAATAATTTTTGCTGCAATTTGGGGGGAAAGGGGCCCTTTTCTTTGGAAAACAATGCTATAATTTAAGATTGTGTCTGATTTAGCATCTGTGCTAGAAAACATGTTCCTTCAAAAGGATAACTGACAGTCAATTCAGTGAGTAACAAAGAAACGCAGAACCGTCTTACCGGTGGGATACCTACCACACAGTTTGACATTTTATAATGTTGCACATCCTTTGCATGACAACAGAGCTCTCTGCCTCCACAATAAGAGCTTTCTGTTCCAACCATGAATTCCAACTGTCTCCATCCCATTGAAAGACAGCGCATTTTTTAATGTTTTGCTAATTGGAACTATAACTGTGTTATGGTTACAGATAAGACAAATGCAATTCTCAGATGTTTTGAACATGACATTTCCTGCAAGGATAAGAGAGTTTTAACACTATGATGTGCTGCACTCTCAAAGTCTCTTTTCCAATCTTCCATGCCATTCAGAACATTTTTGACTTGCCTCCCTAGTTAAGAGTTTGAGAAATGTTGTCAGATGTATCAAATCCAATTCCCACCTGCTCCTCTTCCTCAGATATTTTGCCTGGGTGGGAATCATCACATCCTCTCTGAATTTGTCTTTAGCTGAAATCTGTGATACCCCATGCATGCCAGCTTTCATGTGGCCACAACTGCAGAGGGAACCTTCCTAAATGCACAAAATGTACCTGGATTTCTCCCTGCTTATTTTAGAAGTGTTTTGAAGTGCACAGGCACAGGTCTCTTAGTAAGGACAAAAGATTTGCTTCTTTCTTAATTTTGAGATGAGCATTTTTTCTGGCCAGAGGAAGGGACTTGCTTCACTTCTCACAAGATTTTTGATGCTGATCCCTGCTCTCAGCACTGTGCAAGCAAAGGACCACTGCTGGTGATCCTTCTTTGTCCAAGGATATCTCCTTTTCTTAGCAGTAGATAGTGCTTTAGCCACCAAAATTTACCACAGATGATCTCTCATCTTCTGGAATTTTTAGATGCACTTTCTCTGAACATGGAAGTTCCACTTAGCTGTCCTGGTGTAGAAAAAGACCAGAGACTCATAGGCTACTGCTTTCCCTGAGAAAAGATCATGCCATTTCAGTGTGTGTCATGAGCTGCTCACTCCACCTAAGCAGAACATGGATGCGACATAAATTCATGTGAGCGCCCTGTGGAAATACAATTTAGGGGATTATTCCTGAGGAAACATACATAGGGGATTGCCCTGGGAGTCAGTAGAAAAAATAAAAATGTAAAAGATATGTTAACAAAATAAGCCCTGCATGGGTAGTAAGCTTTGTGGACTCTGAGAAGTAAGTAGCATCTGAGAAGTAAGTAGCATCTGTGATTTTTCTTTGCCCGTCCTGGGCAAAGGCACTTTCTTTCTAAATGCACTTTGTAAAATGCAGTCCCTACCATGAAAGCCGCACGTGGCTGCTTTGATTGAACGTCTGGGTCATTGCAAGTTCTGCTTTTAAGCTCCCTTTTTCACTTACACATGCACGAGCTGGTTTTCTCTTATGATTATGGTGATGGCCATTTTGATTCCCCCCAGATCACCAGGAAAGCAAGCAAACAAACAATCGGCCACCTCAATGAAAACAAGGTCTACAAAGGCTACAGGTTTTTTTTCCCTATTTCCCTTTCAGTATTTTATACCAACAACTGATGGGTACAAGGGAGATCACCAAATCTTCATGGACTTATGGTGAGGCTAAAGCTTAGTTAGGAAATAAATAACAACCAGCTAACTCTGATTGATGAGAAAAACGAAAACATCATGGGAAGGGGATGTTCTTTAGACAAAATTGGCCAAATAAAATTACCAATTCAAATTTGACAGAGGGTACAATTCTAGCCTTAGAACTCTTAAATCAGTTTCTAATCAGAGCCATATGTTTCTTTCCTCACTTAAAGTGTGGCTTGACCCCTAGGTGACAAGAAATAAAAAACGTTGGCAGCAGGATTTGTGTCTTATTTCAAAACAGGAGTGACCAGTGATATTAACATTAAGTGGTGTTGTTATGTAAATATCTTACTCGATATATGTGGTGCTTCTTTCAAAGCTGCAATACAGAGGGTACTGAAGTTGCAGATACTGAAGTTGAGGCCCCATCGGTGCAGCTGTTCAAGGATAGGCTGGACGTCCACATGGTGGGCATGTCGTGAGCTGAGCCGGCTGGTGCCGGAGGTCAGACTAGATGGCCTGGGAGGCCCCTTCTGACTCACTCTGTTTCTATGTTTCTATTTCAGCTCAGCTGTTCTGAGCTGGAATTGCTCATTCAAGTCTCCTTGTGGAAGCCTGGTGACCTTGAGGCCATCAGCACAGTGTCTTGGGAGACTGAAGTGTTCTCCACTGAGAAGAACATCAGCTTTATTCTTTTGAATAGTGGCTGACCTGCCAGAAGAACGGTGTAGACAGGCGACAGCATCAGTTACACTAAATGTATGGATTTGGATGAGTCCCTGATGTTGCTAGGCTGTGCAACAGAGCTGTCTGATCAAATACGGGGACAACATTGGCAGCATCTGGGCTTATTTCAGGGTGAAGTCCCTGATTTGCTCATCTGTTTGGAGCTCTGGTACTGTGGTGAACAGACTGATATTCTCATACATACATGCAACGTTTCTTCATGCTAAGTGCCCCTTTTATTTCTAAGTGCAGAAGTACAGGGGTACAATCTAGCAGGATTTCTGACACCCCTTGATATACTGCAAGACACATCATAAGCTTTTCATTAATGAAACATTTCTCAAGGACATTTTAAACTAAACTAATCCCCCAGTGAGCTTTACAGTAGTACAGATTATGATGCCCTGAAGCAACATTTTGTTTTTCAATCTAAGAGACTCGCTTCCCTTGGGAGAAAGAGGCCCTTTCCCTGGAAAGTTCAAGTGGTTCAAGGGAAAATGAATAGAAATGGAATGTATTATTCCTTCACTGTTTGTAATGTTGACAACCTGGCCAAGGAAAGAAAAGAAAGCAGAACCAGCTGCTTGTCAGGGGGTTTTGTTGTTTGCTAAATTGGATATGAGCCAACTGTAAAGAAAATGAACACATTCCCTCTATGCTGTCAAAATGCATTACTTTAAATCTAGGCTTCCTTCAATGAGCAAAGGGAGTCTACTTTCCATATCTAGCATTTTAAGGATTGGATTCTGTTCCCCACCCCTTACTACAATTTTGAAATACTATTTTATTTTAATAGCATTTCTTCTAACTGTGGTGTGTCCAACTATCCATTCAGATAGTCTTCTGAATTTTCACTGCAGAGCTTAGCACTGCTATCAATGAAATAATTTCCTAGTTTGCCATTGCTTGAATATGGGCATATCTGTGGCCTTATTGTGTATGTTTACAGTGCTGGGAGATGAGAGATAACACCCTGCTTATTACATATTGGTAAAGTTTGCAGCCTCAGTCTTCTGGGGTTTGGAAGCTGTATGGATCCAGGCGAGGCAGCTGCTGCTGTATCTCCAAAACAAAAAACAAAAGTGCAAATGTATCACCAGAAAAGAGAACAAAGAACCATGATTTGCATAACATTTCCCTACGTTGATTACCTATGCTAATCTGGATGTATAGATCCAAATTTAGACCTCATTATTACCATTGAAAGTAAAATATAATACAATATCATCATCATGTGGGAGACTGTGATCAGGGTGAACTGTGTGCTTGATCTGCAGCAGTCTGGTTGAGTGTCTGGGAGTGAGTGGGGCATTTTTGCTTTGTGTTTGATCTCATGAACAGCCGTTTGAACAGCAACAATGCCAGCACCTTGCTCAGCTTTCAGGCAGGATCTCCAGAGGCTTTGCAGGAAGCTCAAGCAGCTGGAGAAGGATGAAAAGAGAAAAAGGTAGCAGTGGAATGTGTACTCCTAAGAAATGTAAAGCCCTGAAGCTGCGGCCCCACCAAAAAAGTCATCAGTTTTCTCAACATTCCCATGAAAGGGGTGGAAAAACAGCTGCCACTTTTGCATGAAAAGGAAAAGGCTGTGGAAGGGCAGATGCAGGTTTGACCCAGCACTGGTTTTTATTGCCAGGCAGAGGCACTATGGAGGCTCTGCTTCTTCCTCAGCAGACAAAACAAATCAGACAAAATAATGCCCCCTTGGCTTGGAGGGGGTGGTGGCTTGCTGCTCTCTCTCAGGCTGCCAAATACCTAGAGCTACCTTGAAAACAAGTGAAGGACCGCTTGACAATTAAATTTCCAGGACCAGATAATAAGCTTAAAGCATCCTGTCCCATGTGTGAGAGAGTCAGTGTGGCAGATTTGTTGGAGTTTTGGACTGAGGAGCTGGGAGCGCCAGCTGCTAGTCCCCATTTGGCCATGCAGCTCCCTGGGCTACTTTGGGCCAGTCACAGACTCTCAGCCTAACCTACCTCACAGAGTTGTGTTGTGTGGATAAAGTGGAGAGGAGGAAGAGGATTATGCAAACTGCCCTGAGTTCCTTGAAAGGGGAAAAAGTGGTAGATGACTGGACTGGACTGGACTAGACTAATAAATATGCTAATCAATGCCTGGGAATAGAAGGAAATATTAACCTGGCAATGAAAAGATGACAACACTGTCACCAGTTCACTTACACCAGAAAGAAGATTCCACTGCTGGGGGTGGGGGATGGGGGGTTGCCACTGAAAAGCCCTCTTCCTTCCTTGCTAGCTCACAAGAAGCTTCTCAGAGGGGAACAAAATTAGAACTTGGCAGTACTGAAAACAAAACCTTAGAGGAGAACCTGAATCAGGAGTATCCCCAGCATAAGATTGGCTGTTCTCCAAAAACATTAGAAGAAAATAGTTGTCGTTTACAGTATCTGAGGGACTGCAGGTGGCACAGTGGTTTAAACTGTTGTGCTGCTGGGTTGGTAGATTGAAAGGTTGCTGGTTCGAATCTGCAGAACGGGGTGAGTTCCCGTTGCTCCGTCCCAGCTCCTGCCAACCTTGCAGTTCAAAAGCATGCAAATGCAAGTAGATGAAAAGGTACCACTTCAGTGGGCAGGTAACAGCGTTCCGTGCACTTCGGTGTTTAGTCATGCTGGCCACATGACCACGGAGACTGTCTGCGGACAAACACTGGCTCCCTCAGCTAGGAAACGGAGATGAGCACCGCCCCCAAGGGTCAGGCATGACTGGACTTAATGTCAAGGGGAAATCTTTACCTTTTACAGTATCTGAATTAAAAAAAAATTACCCAGAATTACCTGGATGGATTTTAACATCTTCAGTTGCAAGGATTTCTTCCTTTAATTCAATTAATTTTATAAACTCTGTGGAGGTTCTAAGCAATATTTTAAAGGAAAATACTTTCCCATTCTTGAAGTTTTTCCTCTTCTTAAAGAATCAAACACTCAGAATGACACAGATAAACTCTGTTGGATTAAGAACTACTGTTGTTATAACCTTAATGAGTGTATTGTCACTTTTAGCATTTATCAGAAAGAATTTTCTCTTTTAAATGTGACCTTTTCATCCCTGAAATGTAGCATTTGCCCAGTAGCTCAGATGTTACATGACTAGATATGTGTATTCAGGAAACAAAGGTTAACTAGAAAATATAGATTGATCTTGTTTTGTCTAAAGAATGGAAAGAAATGCTTTAATGAGGAAAACTGCTCCATTGCACTAAGTAGGCAAAGTTACCTCAATGCTAAATGGTACAAGAAAAATTATCGTATGGATTGATTAGATCAGATTTGTTAACCCTCTGGTATTTCTCTTTAAGGCATGCTGTTAAGGGGATAATCCGTCACTGTGATTGTAGGTCTCAGCAATGCAATGGTCAAAGACAGAAAGACAGATTTTATTATTTGTATATTACATTTTCTCTCTCACCAAATCGACCCACAACTGCCTTCCTTAGCCATCGTTACACAGTGTAATTAAAAACTACATATTAAAACTAGTGATGGGTCGGACACGACTTCATGACTAACAGCAACAAAACTAGTGTGGCGCAGTGGTTAAGAGCGCGGGACTGGGACTCAGACGACCTGGGTTCAAGTCCCCGCTCAGCCATGGAGCCAACTGGGTGACTTTGGGCCAGTCACAGACTCTCAGCCCAACCTACCTCACAGGGTGGTTGTTGTGGGGATAAGATGGAGGAGGAGAATGATGTAAGCTGCCTTGAGCCCTTTGTAGGAAAAAGGCAGGATATAAATTGACAGATAAATAAATAAATAAATAAATAAATAAATAAATAAATAAATAAATAAAAATAGCGATGGGTGAACTTGCTTGATAAATTTGTTACTTACTCAGAAAGTAACAAATTCATTCATGTGAGTTCAGATGAAAGTTCTTTGAATACTTTCACAAGATCTCAGTCTCTGTATTTGAGTTTTTCTGCATGTGCAGTATAAGGGTGCATCTTGGGAGCTCTGGCTGGAATTGTGAGATGCAGAATGATATCAAGCATCACCATATTTAGCCTCCAAATATTGTGGCCTGTCTCCATGGTGATGTTATCTGCTGTTTACTCACCGTCACTTATTGCCAATATAAAGATGTACCCTCTTCCTCATCCCCAGAATGCTCCCCTGTATGGAATCAGAGGTGTGGCACCATGGAAGAAGGCCACTGAGAAGACTGCTTCACTTACGCAGGGCCTCAGTGAAAACGCATGACAGTGGCAAGAGGGAATCTGTGCACTGCTGTGCTGCTTATTCTCCATATCTTGCTATCCATTCTGAACTTCGCAGCTACAGAGTTGAGCACTACAAGTGGATGATTTCTAGCCAACAGACCAACCAATTAAGTAATTCAGCAACAACACTCAATAAAACAGAATGGCCAAAACGCAAGCCCTTGCTGCAGAGAGATAAGGACCAGGTGGAGGCTACCACTGGCAGCAATGCTACTATAAACTACCAGATGGTCAATTCTCCCACCCCAAGTGGGAAGTCTGAACCAGCAACTGAGCTCTTGGATCACAGCTTACTGAAAGTGCATCATGCCCAAACCACCACCACCACCATCACCTAAGTGAAGGAGAAATAGAGAAAAAGCATCATGTGGGGAGGGAGGGGAGAGAAAGTATGAGTGTTAAGGTTGGTGGACAGAGGGCAAGTAAATCTGAAAGAGAAAGGAACCACCAAGGTGAGAAAATACAGGGGAAGCAATTAAAAATGTGATGCACATTGTAGTTGCTAATCAGAGAAGGTTGAAGGTTGTTTTTCTAAAGTAGCATTCGAACCTGATGCTCTCTGGATGGTTTTAGCTGCAACTCCAATGCCAGGGTTGAGAAGGAAATCACATTTCAAAAGACTTGGAAGTCTCTAGGCTGGGAAAGTTGTTCCAAAAAGAACTGTTTGAAGGGTCCTCTCCCCTGAGTACATGGTACAAAAAAAGTACATGACACCTTCGACATGCCTTGGAGCCCTATGTGATCTTATGGGAGATATATGGGAAAATATCCATACCTTCCTTGGGTAAACATACAACTTTCATTCATTCTACAAAAATTTAGGCAGTGATCAGTGGCCCACCCCCTTCATTCCCATTTGCAGTCATCCTGACATTATTTTCAGGGGTGAGGACCAATTGCAAGACTGTGTGTCTGCATATGTGTGGGGTAGACATGAACTTGCTAGGGGTAGTGTGGTGCTTCTTCTGAAAGATAGAGCTTTTAGCTGAGAAGAATCATGCATAAGTCCATGTGTGTCTGCACTGCTTTTCTTCAACCTGATGCCCTCCAGATATTTGTATCTCAACCCAGTGGATGTATTGAAGCTCTACAGAATCCATCACTCTACCATTTGCAGACTTCCTCATATCTGTGGCCCTCACTTAGAAATGGAGCAGAACAGAGGAGAAGTCCATGCACCCTCATGGAATGAAGGTTGCACAACTGGTTACCTTCTTCCATGTTAGATGCAATAGCACAAAGACTGTTCCACATGGAGCAGAAGAGAGATGATGCCTGCTTGATTCCGGACTAGCACTGCATGAACTCTGGGCATGATCACCAGGAAATTGGACTCACAGCCATGTCAAAGTGGACTGAAGACTGGGGTGCTGAGCCAGGGAATCTGATGCACCTGATGCCCAGAACAGATTTCTCACACAGTCTTACTCAAGACCCTTCAGATTATGCCAGCATGGCCAAAAATCAGGAATGCTGGGAACTGTCATCCCAAACATGACAAACCTGGAATAAACCAGTTTGGGGAAGACTAAGCTGTTCCATCAGGAGATGTCATTGCTCCCATTATGAACTCATCTTATGCACCATGTCACTAAATCCATTTTGCAAGGGACATATGAGGAATGCAGGCCAAAGTAGATGTTAAGCAAGAGACATGCAGCTCTTGGAAATATCTTTCTTCTTCTCCTCCCCCCCTACAGTGTTTTAACTTAGTTTAAAAGAAAATATATGGCATGACATCATCACAGTGAATGTTTCTGCTCTGAGGAAATTCACAGTATCTCAAATTACTGGACATTACTAAGGAGAATGTAAGAAATCAAAGGGGAAAGAGTGACATTTTTCCAGCCATCTTCCACAATGTCTACTTCCCACTGAATAAAAAGGAGCAGTATTTCTTCTTGGCATAGCTGAAACTGAAAGAAGTATTTGGGGCACCTGTTGGTCCTAGATGAACAGGTCAAGAGGACAAGAGTAACATCAAGGTGATTTGAATCAACACTGATTCAGCAGTGACTTGCTCTTGCAGTGATTCAGCCATGTCATCCAAAAGATTGGAAGATAGATCCTTGAAATTGTTATTTTGCTTCTGCTTTGTTGTTGCTGTTCCTGTTGTTGTTGTTTTTTATCCTCACTGTCCCACATACACTCTTAAAATGATTCAAAGCTTGTTTGAACTCTGTAGGAGGCATACCAATTATTTCAGAACCAACTGGGATGAGGCATAATAATACATCTGATCTGAAATGAGGTTCAATGCAAATACAAGTTGACATGATCTCTCACAAATGCAGCATTTTGACATGCTATCCTACAGGAAACCATTTTAGTCCTTCAGACAAGTTGTCACACAAGGATCTTCCATTTCTGGAGCTTATATCCTACAAGAAGGAATATTATGCTTGGATCTCATGCTCAAAGGAACTTAATAAGGTACTTTCAGTCAAATCAGCTGTATGGTCTCACTGGTTCAGTGCTGTTGAGAGATGCACTCAATGCAGCCCCAACAGCAACTTGAGAGTCAGGAAAGGGGGTCACTGTGCTTCACAGGAACTCTGTCTCCCTCTCTAGAATTCCTATCTTTTCAAGTGCTGATCTTGGGAGTTCTGTTGGGTACCAGGGGCAGATTAGGGATTCTGCTGAAGTACTGCCCACCTCGCCACCCTTCAGACTCCCTGCCTGGTGGAGGTGGTCTCCAGATTTGATATTAAAGACCCCTAGGGTGTGGAAGTTCTTAAATCCCATGTTGTGAAGTAGCTGATTCTAGGATGGTTCAGATAACCATGGGATTGTCTCAACATGTCATTGGCTCAACATGCTCTTGACTGGTCAGGAGGATGGTGACCTGAAAATGGGGGAATTAACATTTACATTGTTGTCATGTTCACTTCCTACTAAAGTTTTACTCTCAATGTTCTTTTTCCTCTGCAAGGGGAAGAAGCCCTATTAAAATGGTCTGCCCACAGAAGTTAATGGATTCTAATGGGTTCCAGAATACTCTGGAGGATCTTTGTGCTGGTATGGCTGGTACTTCTGTTGAAGCTCTGGTCATTCTGTGTAATACAGAGATGACTTGGACAGTAGGCATGATCACATTCAAGTACTTTTGAGCAGAGCCCACAGTTCCTTGGTCTACATTTGAGCTGAAGGTATTGAAACAAGTATAATGATGGCTAGAATGTTGATGGAGGAAGCTTATGCTGAAGAACAGAGGTCATTATCAAGCCTATTCTGTGGTGGCAAGGGTGATAAAGAGGGAGTCCTTTTCCACCACTGTTGCATCTCCCCAGTGTTGTCCAGTGGAGCTTTTCTAAGAGATCCATGATTTGCTGCAACCAGCGACATTGAGACTCTCCTGCTCTGACAAGTTTGTGTGTCACTCTGAAGATAAAGTTGCTCAAGGCCCATCACAAACAGTACACCACCATGAATGCAGTTCTATTAGTAGAGTTGCCCAGAGCACCTTCTTGTCCAATTTCATTGGATGAGTTTCAATCCTTGTGGCATGAGGATACAGGCAAGGTGCTCAGACATGTCTGGTTATCCACCTGCATTCTTGACCTTGCATAACGTATTGCTTCTAATAGAAAGGGGATATCAGTCTGAGTCCAGGAGTATATAAATGGCTCCTTGAGACATAGAAATTTGGTATGCACTTCGAGGAGGAGGCTGCAGCTTAGTAATAAGGCACAAGCTTGGCAGATAGAAAGTCCCTATATCGATCCCCAGCATCTCCCAAAGAGCCACTGAAACCCTGGAAAGCCATTGCTGGTCAGAGTTGACAATTCTGGGATGGATGGACAGATGGATACGGATAGTCTAACTCAGTATAAGGCAGCTTCCTGTTTTCCTCATTTACCCCAACTTACCTCAATTAATAGAAATTATTGGAAATTGACACATTTGTACTTCTCTTCTTCAAAAAACCGATTCAAATTGTAGCCCCAAATGGTTGGGTTATTCCAGACCATGCAGAACACTGAAACATGGACTCATGTAGACAAAGGCATCTGTATCACTAGTATCTCTCCTTCTGCATGAGGAATGTTAAGTGTACACCCCTTTGGACATTGCAAAAGCATTTACAAATCATATAGAAAGTTGAAATGTGGCACATATATAAATCATGATATCTGGGTTATTATAAAATTCTGAAGCAGGAATACTGGTAAATATCTCTGCTGAAATGGGACACAAGAAATGTACCCTGAAATAACTATACTCTTAGTCCATTTAGAAGAAAGCTGAACTCTGGTATATATCCAGTCCAAGTGTAGCAAAGGCCAAATAATGGAATATATGTACAATTATATTACCAGGTGGACAGACAGCTGTCTCAAATGGAGGCAGAGAGAATTTACCATGCTTCTGTACTTGATCACAGATCTGGTGAAGTAAAGAGCATTGGTAAAATTCTTTTCACCATCTTGGCAGGACAATGCAGCTGACCAGATGGCTGTAGATGCATTGTGGGTTGCCGTTACCTCATATAAGTTGTTGTCTGTGTTCATCCTGTGCCATTCAGAAGGAATACCAGGGACCATTATAAGCTAAAGGACTGTTTGCATACAGTATGGGACACTTGATCCCAGAAATTAGGCCATCTGGACGTGCCTTTAGAATGATGAATATTCCAGGCTGATTAATTGGTTTAAGTCCCATGCTGTGATATTATAGAGGGTTTACTCAGAGAATTAGCTCACACAATGAACCTAAGCAATGTAAATTAATTTTACTGCTGAAGCTAAGCCAGTTCAGTCCTTAAGCTTCCTGGATGGGTAACTGCCTGGGAACTGTGCATACTTCTAGATCCAACTCAACAAATTAGCCATCTTTGAGCCAGAGCAAAGCACTACAAGAGAGATGTGGCTTCTACTACAAACAGGGACCTCATTATTTCCTCCCTCTCATTCTCTTTCTCACCCGCACCCCCATACCCCTCTGGAATATCAAGTAAAAGAAAGTACAGACAATTAGCAAAAATACATTCTGAATTGTCCTGTCCTCACCAGTGATACCAGTGATATGAGGTAAAAGAAGCCTAGCATTGCAACTTACAGTAGCCATTCTATGTTCGGGTTTATGTCTAATTCTGGCATGCACTGTCATGTATTGACCAGCAAGTGGGCCAGCAAATCTCCCATCTTTAATATAACTGGAAAAAGTTTGAGAATTAGATCGAACCACAATCAAACCTAACCTTCAAGTCTTAAACAAGTATGAAATGCATGATTGACAGGCAGAGGGGAAAATATAGCATCTCAAGAATGAGAGAGATTAACGCAAAGACCGTGTGACAGACAGATCCCACTGAGAGCAAATCTTGGAAACCTTTTTTGAATACAAGGAATATGATGATGCTGTGAGTTTGACAAGCTCCCAGGAAAGCTTTGCAAACATGTAAGTGCTGATCCAGGTTTGAATAGATGAAGTAGTGAGCTTAGTACTTTTATAGGCACTTAATATTAAAAGACAGTGTGCAGAAATTAAGTAAGGAAAGGAAAGGAAAGGAAAGGAAAGGAAAGGAAAGGAAAGGAAAGGAAAGGGAGCCAAACTATGTCACTGCCAATCTATATTTTTAAAAGTTTCATATCTGTGTTTTCTCAATAAAAATGACAATACTTTGTGATAAATTTTAACTTCAATCTTCTGTGCTTATCTTGGGTTCTCATAATAAGCAATCAAGCAGCAAAACACTATCCCCTGCTTGAGTAAATATGGCTTTCTGAAACTGATGTACTGTAGCTAAGAAGAGAACACTGGAAAACATTAGGATCTTGAATGTTTTAATATTAGTAGCTCCCCAGTGAATAATACAGGACAAGGGGATCTGTCCATTTGTTCAAAGGTGGAAGATTTCCTTATGGAACTTCCTTAATTGAGAATGAAAAGGATTAGGAATGAGCAAATGAGTTGGCAAATTCCAATTTTGTCAAGGTTCTCTGATTTCCACATCTTTGCTTATTCTGGCTGATGTCCATAAAGTCTGTATCATATTCAAGCTTCCCCCATCACCCCCAGTTTGGACTCTGTGCTCATTTTTATGCGCATTTCCCTATATGTAGACATTAATTGTGCACTTTTTGAAATATGCATATTTTTCTTCCATTCACTGAAGCAAGATTTCCTAATGTGTTACATATTTGTGATTTGATTTGATTTGATTGCCACCCCACTTAGCCATAGGCTTTCTGGGTGGCTGGCAACAAATGAGCAGCAATTAAAAGAATGGAATCAAGTGCATATCACAATGTCATATAATAAGCAACAATACAGAGTGAAAGCATTAAATAAAATTAGAGAAATAAAATAAGCTGAAATAGAATAATATAAAAGGGGGGCATACCATTAAACATTCAACATATTAAGGCAGTTAAAATAACCTAAAAGGCTGATAAAATATGCACAATAAAATTAAATAAAAATACCTAGCACTAAAATCATAATATAACAGAAGCAAGTAACAATGTAAAAACAATTAAAACCATTAAACCAATTGGCTCACCTCTCAAAATGACTGTGAAAGAGAAAATTTTTTAACTGGCAACTAAAAGAATAAAGAGATGATGCCAGCTGGATCTCCAACAGGAGCACATGCAGGAATACTCAATATGGTGTCCTTGGGCACCGACAAAACTTGTCTACTCCCCCCGCCCCATTTTCTTAATATACATATGTGGGTCAATATCTAGCCATTGAAAGAAATCCATGTGGAGTGCATAAAACCTTTTGCCATTATACATAGAATTAAACATTTTGGACCAAATATTAAAATAAGGATCCATTTGAAGGTGTCACCACATTCCACCCCTTCAAATACTGAAAGCATTGCAAGGTCCTCAGTCCAATGTATTATCAGAGATTATTCATCCTTACAATGTTGTAATGACAGACTTTTAGCTGTGAAAAGGCCAAAGGAAATCTATTTGCACTGCCTATTTGTTCATTTCCATGAAGAAGGCAACTAAGTGAAAAGAATTTGACCTTTAGTTAGGGTTAATATTAAAGACTGTTCCAGTATAAAATTTATCTGTTTAATAACCTCTTCCCAAAATGAGCAACTTCTGGACCTTGCCCAACATGTTTAAAGAAGCATTGGCTGTATTACATTTCCAGGAATTTTAAACATTAGAGCATCCCTCATTAAAGAGATTTTGCAGTACCCAAGAAACACTTTTTTGGCAGTTAACACAAATCCTAAGGTCCACAGACATGACTGGCAGATACCAAAGTGGCAATCCAGTGATTAGACATTTTGCAGTGACGCCTACAGAAATTTCTCAAATTCTCAGTAGTCCCCATGGGTCTAAAAGGTTTGGTGATCCCTTGCACTAAAGCGTGTTTAAGTACATTTTTCAAGTTTACTCATTTTTGGTACATTTTTCAAATGCAGACAATTTATAAGCACTTTTTTAAAAATGTGCAGATTGCATCGAAAGCTTCATGAAAGAACTAGGCTCACTTCTTCTGAAATACAGCCTTTCAAGCCATTGATGCCATCAGCCTGCATTGACAGACAATATAGCAGAACCTATATTTAGAAGAATGGCAGGCCTCACAAAACTTCAATCTTGTCAATGGAGAATGTCCAAAATTGAAGCTGATGATGATGATATAAACTATTTTTTAAAAGTAGTTTTTAAATCCTTTTCTAAAATATTAAGCAACTTATCCCATATTGATTTTGTGGATGAATTACCACAGGTTTTTCATAGCAGTGTGACTATCCAATGAACAAATAGTCTGTCAGTGCGCGCGCCCATGTGTGTGTGTGTGTGTTTAATCTGACTGTGCTTAATGGTCAGTTGTTATTGAGGAAGGGTGCTCTAATTCTTTCAAGTGTGCTTGTATCATAGCTCTGTATTATAGATACATTTAATCAGAGCTGAAGTGAAATGATTAAAAAAACTACATACGGATTCTCATGAATCAGCCAGCAAAAACATTTTTGTACTCACACATTCCTATTATGAATAACACAAGGAGAAGCAATTAATAGCAAATGCGGTGAAATATGAATGGGTGGGAAATTAAAGCCGTACAATGGGAAAAAGATCTCCTGGCTGTTTGCTTGAAATCCCCCATCTAGATAAGGTAACCGCTTTTAACTATGTCCATTATCTACTTTTGATCTACATCTTTATCTATTCTTACAGCTAATGAGGAACAAATTACTTATTACTCAAGAATGACACTAACTACCCACTCTTGCACAAAAAGCGAATATTACAATTTACATTTAAATGAGATTTGAAATGTTAATGAACAGAGTTGGTATTCTAATTATCGCTACAAATACATTACATTAAGGTGAACTTTTCTAGATGAATTACTTATGGAAACATGCTTCAGCAGGATCCCAGCAACAACGCTGTTCTATTTAGCCCCTATCAGTACTTAACACTGCAAACAGGAGTGCAGAATAGGAACATAGGGGCTGTTTTGCTATATCATCTAGTCCAGGAGTAAAGATGATAAGCTCAGGGGCCAAATCTCCACTTGCTTTTCCTTGATCCCCATACCTCCTTTCCTCTAGCCCCACCTCGTTTCCCATATTTTGGGTAAACTTCCAGCTTTTGTGCCACTTTTTTCAATTCCAAACACCTCTCCTAAGACTTAGACACATGCTGAGCTACAAAATAGCCTCAGTCCTTTAGTTTTTGGCTCTATCCACAACTGGAAGGCAGCTCCTGGACAACTTCTTCAAGCTTCTTCTTCTTCTTGGCTTTTGGTACAGATGGGAAAATGAACCCTGCTGAGATCACTAGGAGTTTTTGAACAGCATCTTGTACCTGCTTCCCATCTGTGTTTGACTTTCTCTACTTGCTTCACACAATTGGAAATCTTGAGCAAATTCATCAACAAGTGAATAGAAGCTTTGTGCAAATGTCCTTAAATTTGTACAAGTCTTTCCAAATTGGGCAAATTTCCTCCATAGACTAAAGTGAGGTGAAATAAACTTAGGGAATTTACAGAAATCAGGTAGGGAGTAGGGAACCAAAAGAGTGTGAGCATGTTTTCAACAGTTTGTGAATCTTCGCAAAGGGATACATGACTGCATTCGCCGCCATGGCTTCACATCAGTCAAGATGTATATTTTAAAAGCAACACCAAATTCTTAAACAGCCCAACTCTTGGGTTGCAAGATAGTTAATCCCTGATCTGATTACCCAGAAACTAGATCAATCTTGCTATTTCACCTAGAGAAAATTGAAGTGGGGTAGAATGTACCTTTTTCTGTTTCCCTATTTTCCTTTTCTTTTCCTTTTTTGAAACACTTCCCATCTTGTTCCATTGTATGAAAGTGCAGAAATCTTAAAATTTGAAAGGTGTTGGTTGGTCTTCATAGGAAGTTGGATGTTATTTCATTTTAAAAAATGCTTGAACGTAGGATAAGAGGATTCATCAAGCTTCTCCAAGTTCTTCCTCAATGCTCAGTTAGTCTCATTGCTATGCCCAGTTGCAAACTTCTCTCCTTTCCAGTGGGGAAAGTATATATATAGGTATGCATTTCAAAGGTCCACAAATGTGTACTCTTTTACAGTTGACTAAGGTACAAAAACATTTCCTAAAGTATCCATATTATGAATGAGCATCACAAACTCAGGAATGTGTGAGTTTTGCAAGCAGGTTAAGTTCTGGTCTTAAATTAATAGAAATATAGGTCTTATATATCTCTACTCCAAAATGCAACATGCGTCTATTTTATTTCATTTATTTTTATTCTACCAGTTGCATTTATTTTTATCATACCAATCTGGTCAAACAATGATCAGACTCCTGGGCTTAAGTGCAAGAACTTTTTTTGAAAGACTCTTCAATGAATCGCAGGTTTTGAGTTACGCATTGGTTCATGTCTAAGTCTTCCTTTTTGTTCACTATCTCCAGCTCTTGTCTTCCACATCTTTTTAGGTAAAGTGAAATGTTGAAAGGGAAGGTGTCAAATTTTGTTTCTGGAAAGTAAGAAAGAACTATAGAACATCTCAGTCAATGCCAACTCCAGATGCAGCACCTGGAGAAAGCTTTATGTAATGTGAATTAAATGTTTTACAATGAAAATGAAAGTAATTGTAGGTTAGCTCATATTGCTGGTAAAATTTAACTCCAAGGCATGGCAGCTGATGCCAGACAGATGGGGCTGAATGCAGCATGGAAATTTTAAAAGGTTGAATGTGCATTTGCAAACAAAAGCAAATTGAAGTACTAGTCTTTTAAATATTTATTCTCAATAATTCTGAAATATCTCATAAATGATTATAACTCATTTCACATCATGCCAAATCAGAAACATGGGCATTAGAGAAAAGGGAATCAGAGAATATTATCCTATTATATAATCTTAATAACAAATTTCATACAATGCATTCTGATTAAATCCATCCCTGTTAACATATTTCATTTCCAAAATGGTTTCTTCAATGGTTGCTTATTAATATTATTTTTAAATGTTGCTGTTTTTTAAAAAGAGAGAGGTAAGAGTTCCAAGGCATTCTGGCATGCCAAAATCTCTCACTTTAAGCCCCAGAACCTGCATTAAAACATCTGAGGGTGTGATCCTATGCATACTGAAGCAGAGAAAAATCTAGCGTCCAGCTTTCCCAGCCAGCCCTTTTGACAACTCAAAGAATAGCATTGCAATACTGGGAAGACCAATGCCCAGCTCATGTAACACAATGGACTAAGGAACTAAGTTTATTTTCAGTAGTCAAACAGGTGATATTTATCCCTCCTGTAGGTATTTAAATATATGGCTATATGGTCTGCCTTTCTGAAACTTGCACAGAATAGTTTCCATTAATGCCTGCATCATCCTATGCTTACCTTTCATGAACAACTATTGTATTCTCTTTTCTATAAGAAAAATTCTTTTTCCTATATGGCTTGGCAAAATTCATATTAAAATTCATGTTGAAATATTTTTAAATGCCAGTCTGCTGTGAGTTGTAGGGCTTATTTCATTTTAAATATACATCAGATTGTGGCCCAATTAATAGTACTGGACAGCTGCTACCAGACAAAGTAGATCTTACTGAATAAGGCTTGGCATGGATAAATCTCAGTTTCTTGTTTTCCCAGTACTAAATTATGTTTCTCTTAAACTTTAAGAATTCCTTTAGTCTTAAGTTTGGTTCATTCCAAGCACTGATAAAATTTTAAGCATTTTTGTACGCAATTCTCCTAACGTATGTATTTTTGCCTGATAGGACCACAAAGAGTAATGTTAAAATGCTGAAGTTCATGTATTTATGTATTAATTTATTTGACGTCTATGCCACCTCCATTAGCCAAAGGCTCTCTGGGTGACTCACAACATATTATAAAATAATTGAAACAATATAATCCATAATGCATTTAAACAAATCATGATATAAAGGCCAACGATAAAAATAAAATTCATCAATAAAAACAGACATAAAATTGAACAAGCAATACAGTGGTACCTCAGCTCACGAATGCCTCAGTTCATGACCAAATCAGGTCACAAACAGAAATTTCAGAAAAAATGGCCTCAGTTCTCAAACTCCGCATTGGGTGATGACCACGATCGCAGCCATGTTCCGCCCCCTGCAGCACAATTGTGATCGCTCCTGTCTTCCCTACACAAGCAAGATCGTGATCATGGCCATCTCCCCCGCACAAGCACGATCGCTATCACATGATTATCCCCCCCACACACACACCTAGGTTAGTGTTCTCTACTTTACTTTGTTACTTTGTTGCTCTTTTTTACTTTGTTTTAAATTTTTATGATTAAAAAATATTTACAGAACAGATTAACCTTATTTACATTGAACCTTATGGGGGAATTTGACTTGGATTGTGACCAATTTGGGTCGTGACCAGAGTTGTGGAACAGATTAAGTTCGTGAGCTGAGGTACCACTGTATATGAAACTATTTGTTTTAATTTTAATAAAAAGTAAGGTAAGTTTATACATAATAAATAAAATAAAAGTAAAAATCTGGTGCTAAAATCATAATACGGCAGTAGCCAAATAACAACGTAAAACTATTAAATCCTTGAACCAGACAACTCACCCATCAAAACGGTAGAAAAAAAGATGTGTTTTTAACTGACATTGGAATGAATAAAGAGAAGATGTTACCAGGGAGTGGCAGGGAGCTCCATAACTGGGACACTTGTGGCTCTTCTCTTTGCCAGCTCCCCTTTTACTTCGTTGGTGGAGGAGTACAGAGAAGGGCCTTGGAGGACAACTTCAGTGGTTGGGTTGGTCCATATGGAGACAGGTCTCTCCACAGATACTTGGCCCCAGGCCATTGAGACTTCGCATGTTATTGCAAGCACCTGGAGTCGGGACCAGACAATACCCAGTAGCCAGTGCAGCCTGCACAGGACTGGCGTGATGCATTCACGAGCACCTGTCCTTGTCAGCAGGAGTGCTGCACCATTTTGAGCCAGTCGCTTCGTCCAGGCAGCCCCATGTGGAGCACATTGCAGTAATCCAGGTGTGAGGTTACCAGTGCATGAATCACCATAGCAGGGCTTTGCTCTTCCCAGCAGGGGAACAGCTGATCTACCGGAAGTTGGTAGAAAGCACTCCTGGCTACCAGGTCTACCTGAACAACAAGTGGCAACTTGGGATCCAGGAGCACTCCAAGGATGTGGACCTTGTCCTTTAGGGGAGCACAACCCTGTCCAGGACAGGTCAAAAATTCTGCAGTTTATATGCTAACTAGGAGGAGGAGGAGACTTCAAATCTGGAAGCAGCAAGCATCATTCCTTTGCTGTCAGGTATAGCCACATCAAAGCAGCAATACCCATTCAGATCACTGGGAAGAGGCAAAAACCAGAAAACCCAGATGGTTGGTACAACCTGGAAGGAGCTGACATCAATATTCCTGTGTTGCTGTTGGTGCTTCTTCTGTGCTTTTCTCAGTTCTAATTCCAGTTAGGAGACTAGAAAAGGCAGACATTGCTGTTTCCATTTTGTTAAGAGATACAGAGAAATGGCACTGCTGTGGGGAACAGGCTTTCTCCTCAGGGGCAGTGCTAGGGATCAAAAATATCTGGGGATAGCTCCACAGGGCAAAAAAATGCATATGATGATGTACATATGCTCCACCTTCTCTCTTTCTCCCCCTGTGTGTGCATGTGTATCTCTGTGTTGCACCCCAGTTGGTAAAATCTGTCCCTTGCATAGACATGATTTCAGGAAACAACCTTGGGCAGAAAGTTTCAAGGGAGGTGAGCAACCGGAGGTGAGGCCCATGTGGACCAAAAGCCAGACAAACTGGGTAATCAGATGCAACAAAGATGATCAGGGCCTCTGTTCCTTTCTTTCAGCAAGTGCACAATGGTAGGACAGATGGTCTTTCAGAGATCTCCACATGCAGGATTCAGAGCCACAGCCACACTGACCCACCCCCAGAGTCACTTCTGTGCAGCCTTACCCACCTCAGCAACTCAGGTGCTGTCTTCCCACTGCATCCCAGTGATTTTGCTGCTGAATACCTGGGTTGGCAGGTCAAAGTTAAATCCTCACCATACTTGTGTGTGTGTATGTGTGCACATGCATGTGCAATCTACGTGTGAGTGTGTTTTTGTGTGTGTGTGTGTGTGCATGTGTGTGCATATGATACCAGAGTTGGTCCCAGGTCCTGGAAAGGCTGTGCACCCCTCATTTATACAACGTCTTGCCCTTGCTCAATGTCCACATTCAAAGAGTGACAGAAAGATTGGTGTTTGGAGTCTTGTTTGCCTAATTTGTAAATGGAAATTATCTTTTTGTACATTGGTTTCAGATCCATATGCTGAAAAAGGTGTTAACTAGAAAAGTAATTCAACGTTTCCCTAAAGAGTGAATGAAGTGTAAAGGAAAAGAAAGAAGATGTTATAGAGGTAAGAGTGAACAGACATCCTAACCGTGTATCCTCCAGAAACATTGGACTATCACAATCCACAGCAGCATGATCAGCGGCCATGCTGGCTGGATGGATGGGAGCTGTAGTCTAACATAGCAAGCAGGGGCATCAGGCTGGGGAAGACTTGTGTAAATTGTCATAGTCATGCACTCTTGATTAGACAGCTCCACAGGCATTAACTGTGAGAACCTAAGATGAGCCCTGGTATTTAGACTTTTTTTCACTGAAGATCAGTACATGTCTAGTCAGAAGAAAGTGCCATTGATTTCCGTATAAGTGGTTCTAGGATTGCAGCGAGAATCACATGCGCACAAATGTGAGCTGCATCTGATAAGGAAAGCCAGACCACTTAAGGATATGATCTAATGGCCCACAACAACCAAGGGGCTGCATTCTGCACTAGCTGTCTTCTTTCTAGAATGCATTTGCAGTAATCTAAAGGTTTCCACTGAGTCTATTTCAGTGGCCAAACAGCTCCTGTCCAAGATAGGCCACAGCTAATGAACCACTCAAGGATGGTAAAGGTACTCTGAGCTACCACAGTCACTTGCAACTCCAGTGACAGAGAGTAACCCCAGGCTACGAACCCCATCGTTCAGAAAGGGGACATTCTGATGCAGAACAGCCAATGGGCCTTATCTCCCACACTCAGGAACCACTCGCCGTACTTCCATCTCATCAGGATTCAGCTCCAGATTATTGACCCTCATCCAGTCCATCAAAGACTCCAAACACTGATCCAGGACTTGCACACCATTGTTGTCAGTTGAACAAAATGAGGCCCTTTCACATAAGCAGCTCACACGTTGGAGAGAGTAGGGATAAGAAGTAGGGTCAATTGCTTGCTTGATGGTGCTTCCCCTTTTAGAAAATCCAATGGAAAAAATTAAGGGCCACTAGACTTCCATTTTTTAAATTGCTGTCATTTAATTAGATGTTATTACAGGCAAAACCACAATGATATCATCTGATTATTAATGGTTGTGACATGCCTAGCGATTTTATGTGAATTATGTTTCGGCAGACCTCATTGTCTACCTAATGCACTGCTCTATGATTTGCCTCGGATCATGGTTAACCTTCCCCTGAATGAATTGTTAGCACATTCGTGTTCTAGGAGAGTGCACTTTTGCACATTCTGAAAGGATAACTCCATTACTCTGTTGAAGAAAAGCTAACAAAGAGTCCTTAATGACTATATTATGGCAGTAGGGTTTTTTGGTGGTAGAGGGGTAGGCAAAGGGCTACTTCATCAATGCATTTTTGAAAGTTTTGTTGTGCCTAGAACAATATTTAACACCAAAGGGTTTTGCAAATCTAATTGAATTTTGCAACCCATTTTCCCAAGCTGGAAGTATTCAAGTGACTAAGTGGAGGAATAGAAGGAAACAAGTGGACCTAACGCATACGTATATTGCAGCTGAAATGCATTGTATGTGCGCATGTGCACATGCACACCACACACACACACTGGACAGTGATGCTAGGTCTGGAAATGCAGTGAACAGTCCATGCCTCTAGACATAGGATACTGGGCACGTTGCTCTCTGAGATACTGAGATCTGTAGGAGAAACCAAAACTGTCCGATTTTTCCATTCAGTGCTGGATACTTTCAGTGCTCAGCTTTTGAGAAGTCCCAAATGAAATCCCTGTGTATCAAACATGTTAGCACCTAATTAGGATTCCCAGCTCTTCCTTTTAACTCACTTTGCAATTTTGACAGTGAGATAGCAGGCAGGTACATCCCAGCCCTCTGTGTACTGAGAAGAATTGTACCTCTTGAATAGTACCAGTGGGTGAGCATTTTCTTTCCATCCATTTGACAAGATTGGCAAGTTTCTTCATATTCAGCAGAGAATGAACTTGAGATTTAATCAACTCCGATACAAAGGAAAGCAAAGGTGACGAGTTCATTCATCCCTAGCTTCTGCACTACTCACATTCCCAGAAGTCACATAAAGGTCTGTGAGAGTTCTTCTCCTGGAATTGGTGTTTCCTACCCAATAATAGCTAGGCAGATGAGAGAGAGTGGCTCAGAAGTTCATCCAGTTCAGAAGATACTGAAGAAGAGAGAGGCTATAAAACCTTCCATTGCTGCTTCTGACCTGCTAATGTGTGTCTAATAACCACCAGTCCTATAGGATTGTACTCATATTTTATTTGGCTGCAATCCAATATGCACTTATATATTCTACATTTACTTAACCTACATTCCATGCAGCTTTAAACAAAGCTTTCCTTTACATAAAATATGTCAGTTAAAACACTGGCATGTCACTGCAATAGCGCACACACACACACACACACACACACACACACACACACACAGAGTTTTCTACCAAGGAAGATGCAGAACACTTAAACCTTTGCGCATTGCCCTGAAACACAACTTCGAAGCAGCAAATTCACAGCCCTGTCATTCCCTTTAAGGTTCTTTCCCATAGGTCAAGAAAGCTGCCAAGATTCACAGCATTTCCAGGCCTAGCAGTAAAATTGGATGAAGGAAACTTCTTTGAGATTGCGTGCTTCTATTTATTATTATTACTTCACTGGGAAAAAAAATGTCTTCCGGGCAAATATGGCTTGAGTCTGAACTTTGGCGTATGGAAGGGCCCTTTTCAGAAGATATTAGAGGCTCACTTTTTCTGTTGCATTATGAAAGGTTGCATGCAAATAGGATGATGATTAGCATAATGCAGTCATTGACTGAGATTTTCTTTTAAAAGACAGTGAACTAATACATTTGTGCCCCTCAAAGAGAATGGCAATTATTAAATGATTTTGAAAAAGGATAAGTTTGTGGATATATCTTAAAGCACAGAATCAAAAACATAATATACTTCTTTCTCCATTTGCTCAAGCAGTACCCTGTTGACTCAAAATATCCATCACAGGTAGTTCTATATAATAAAATAGTGCTACTTTTAGCCAACCAAGTTAGAAGGGAACAAGAAGAATGCCCCAAATAGGAATAAATCTGTATGAAATTCATGATCCTGACAAATTATTGTGAGCTGCCCCGAGGCTTCGGCGAATGGGGCGGCATAAAAATGTTTTAATAAATAAATAAATAAATAAATAAATAAAGTTCAGTCCTATTGATTACAATGGAAGATGGCTGAACACATAAAAAGCATGGCTTAGTTGTCCCTGAATATTTGTACCTTCATGGGGCAGGGAGGGTAGCTGCCTCTGAATTTTCATGCAGGTCAGCTATTCCTATTGACATTCATATAGTGCCTTATCTAGGAAACCATCAAGGCTTGGTCAGTGCCCATGCCAGCACCTTGCTTCTGTTTCAGGGGTTCAATAATGGAGTCCCAGAATCCAGAAATGAATCCAGAGGGAACCGTCTGAGCCTAGGTAGCTCTTCCAGAGCTTCTTCTTGAGCTGTCCAGATCCATTACAATTTAATCTTTTCACCTCTCCATACTCACCAATTTCAAGAATGTGAGCCAGATTGACGCCTGGCTCACATTCTCACTTGGCTCTTTTGAACCAGGTGCTTCCATTCTTTTCTCTTCTCACATGAAGGAAGGGACCCACAGTCCTCACAGAGTACTCACTACATTAGGGATTCAAAAAGTGTGGCTTGCATGATGCCTTCCAAGGTTCCCAACATCTGCTGATGCTGAACAATGAGGAGAAAAAGAAAAAGTAAGCTCCCAGGCCTAGGCAGCAGGTGACTATGGTCAGGACACTAGGACCAGGGTACAGATGAAGGGTGGAGGCCAGCAGCTGGTTTAGAGGGCCAGAGGCAAGATGCATGTCTTTGAACAGGCCAGGGTCAAGATCCAGCGAGAGAATACAGTTCCACCAAATGAACAGTCCAGGAGCACACAAATGGTCAGATACCAGAAAGATCGTCATCTTCTGGAGCAAGTGAGGTCAGTGAAGATCGGTGCTTCCAGCTGCACTGCATCATTGCACAGGGGTAGCAATTCTGACACTCTGGAAGTAAGCATCATGGTTTCAGCCACGGAGTCTAATTCCTAGAACATCTTGAGACAATGCTCAAATGTAGTCTGGGCCCAATTCAAGGTGCTGGTTATCACCTATAAAGCCCTCAACGGCTTGGGACCTGGTTTTCTAAAGGAGCGCTTGCATCCATATATGCCCTCCCACCCCTTGAGATCAGTGGAGGAGGCCCTTCTCTGGGAACCCTCCGTGAAAGATATTCGGAGGGTGAGTACCAGGAGGAGGGCCTTCTCTGAGATGGCACCCCACCTATGGAATGTGCTCCCCAGAGAGGTCCGCCTGGCACCGTTGTTATTTGTTTTTCGGCGCCAGGCCAAAACCTTTTTATTTACAAGTTATTTCAATTGTTAATTTATTGATTGTATTTATTGGGTTTTTATGTATGTGCAGAGATGTTTCCAGATTTTTAAGGCTAATTATATAATTGTGTATTTATGTTGTAAGCCACCCCGAGGCTACTTGGAAATGGGGTGGCATAGAAATTGTTTAAATATAAATAAATAAATAAATAAATAAATAAATAAATAAATAAATAAATAAATAAATGTAGCTGCCTGTTTCTTGGAATTTTTCTGGAACTTGTACATCAGGAACCAAACAGCCCATTCCTAGATTGCTCTTTTTTGCTATTTGGAGGTGATGGAGAGAAGAGATCAATGTTTGAGTGAATAGATATGTATATGTGTGAATGAGTTCAGGAAAGTCACTGTGAGGGAGGGTAGAACTGGCTGTGAGGTTTTAGTTTGTGCGTGTCAGCCTCTGATGTATGGTTCCCCAAGAAATGCAGGTCAAACCTTCTCCAATATGCAGAGTCAAGGAATGTGTGGTTTTGGTCCAGTGCAACTGTGCACAGCCCAGGTTGTATCAGGACCACAGAACTCCACGAAGGGCAGGCATTGCATCTCCCCCAGCAATTTCCTTTTCCAGGGTAGACTCTTTTCTGTGGCACTCCCATTCCCCATGAGATGCAAATGCTCCCAGAGCTGTGTTGTCAGAATATGCACACGCAGAACTGGGGTTGCACACACCTATGTGGGAGCAAAGTTATCTGCCACACATAGCTCCTCTATGTGTGATTAGATGGTATTTTGTTTGGCTCACAGATGGTTGATAAAGGAGCTCCATTTTACTTGGACCCCTGAAGAATTTACTCTTGCCTGATTCCCAACACATATTCAGCCAATGCTTCAGACCTGTAAAATCTCTATTTACACATTATGGATTTCTCCTGAGCATCTCTCCTAGGAACTTAAAGCACCAACTTTATCTTCATAAGAATCTAATATGTTACATTAGTCTGAAAGGGCAACTGGTTGACCCAAAATTCCCCAGTGATTTTCACAGCTGCTCTATTTGTGTCCATGAAAATTAATGTGTTTTTTTGCTAAAAATTAGAATATATTAGCATATGGACAATGTATAGCTATGCACAAAAAAGGACAGTGTTTACTCAGGTTGTTCCTCATAACCTTGAACTGGTGGGGTAAGAACTCAAAGTTTTGTCCCATTGCCCCTGAACTTCTTGACCACGTGACCCCAAGGTGGCATCTAAAGGTGTCTCAAAAGGCCCCTCTGGAAGGATCCCCAGTCTGGTTTCCCTGGGTCCCCAGTTTTTGTTTTTGATTTGTAGGGGTGTTGTAATGTATGAACATGGATTTGTATGAAACACATATAGATGTCTAGCAATTATACATCGGCTTCAACAAAAGTAAACTAGCTATCTATATAAGTATTCATTTGAAGGTAACATCAATATGACACCCAGTCAAATACTGAAAGTGTTGTAAGGCCCTCAGTTCATTGCATTATGAGAACTGATTCTTTTTTTCTTCCACTGTTGTAATGCTGGTCTTTTAGTTGTCAGAACAGTGCAAAGAATCCATTTATGATGACCATGTGTTAATTTCCATGAGGCATATAATTTTCTTTCCTTTTTTCAAAAGAATGTGTTCATCAGTGAATGTTAAAGGCTGTACCAGTATGAAATTTATTTAAGACTCTCCCTGCCCTCAAGAAGCAAATACCCCACATTGCCAACCCACACAGATAGCTGTGCGTGCACACGTGCACGTGCACACACACACACATGCACACAAAGCAATAGCTATATTGTGCTTCCAGCAATTAGCTGTATTAGAAGAACCCTTATTAAAGAAATGTTGCAGTGTCCAGCAAACCCAAAATAAATGTTTTTGCTGAATAAAATGCAGCCTGAGAGTCATAGGTGTGACAGGCAGATGCTAATATCCTCAAATTTCAAATGTGCCTGCAGGTTCAGATTGCTTAGGGACCTCAGTCCTAGACTTCTGTGCAAAATTAGAATGGCGATTCTGTTGGGACAGATGGCTCATTGTGAGTCCTGTTGCCCTGACAGATTCATATGCTTGCCACCCTCTGGAGCCATCCCTAAAATTTAGTCAAGGCCTTGCGTGTGCCTTGTTGCATACAACAGCTAGAAACCCTCCATCCATAGCTGATGGAGATGATATTTACTCCACCCAGTTCAGTGCAGCCTGGAAGTAATCAAAAGGCTGTCAGTCTGTTTTTAATCAGGATTTACCCAGTTCACACCCTTCAGATTCAACATGAACTCAGAAGCAATTGACAACCAGAATGCATATAATTTCCAAGTTTGTACTATGATGTATGGACCGAATTAATCAATTAAGTATAAAATACACTTAAATAGACTTGAATCAATGGAATCAATGAGAGAACCATGTGAAGATGCCCACAATTGATGGATGCTTTGAAAAAACTACACATGAAAATAGGGATGAGTTTTCATGGAAAAGGAAAAGAAGCTTGCAACCTGATACAGACCGAAGGCAGAATGAGCTTTGAAACAGAACTCAGAACTTTGTTGACCTTCAAACTGCCCAGAAACCTACTATCTATCCATCCCTGCAACAGGCTAATGGTCTCATTGTCTACGGCTATGCAGGAGGATAATTCAGGGTGGTGTCACCACTGATAATTTGAGAAACAGCACATGAGATATTATATACTTCGTGTGATGTCATCAACTCCAGTGGTGAGAAATTCTGGGATAGGACTTTCCTCTTTTGGAGGAAAGATCACTAAAGGCTTGTGATGTTTTGTATTGTTTGGTTTATGCTAAATACCTAAGTTGAGAAAACATAGAACTAATCAGCACAGCCACCTTTCAACAACCAGAAAATTTATTTATTATCCTATATGAGATCCTCAGGAAGAGGTGTATGCACCCTAGCATGGGCCTTCAACTTACTTTTTACTCTCTCTATCTCTCTCTCTGCTTTACTAGCTCTCACCCACTACTATCTCTCTGCTGTCTCTCAGTCATGTTTCTGTTTGTTTGTTTGTTTATGGCACACTTCTGTTGTTTTCTCACATATATGTACCTGAAGATCAGACTTAGTATGGGGGTGAGATATATCCCCTTCCTTGAGCTCTGCTGGCTTTCCTTGGTCAGAACTGGGGTTGGGATTAACCCTTTTGGAATCTGTCTCTCCAGACTGAATTTCTCTCACACTCATCCTGGTCCTGCAAAGCAAAATGAGCCAAAGGGGAGACTAGAAATGTCAGTGGACACCAGGTTACTCAACTGGCAACCTTCTCCATCAAGGGCAGTTGTGGTCTGCGGTATGCAAAAGAGGGAGCTATGAGCAGGCACACCAGCCACCATTTCCGGCAACCAACCTTCCTCCCCACACATTGCCAGTGGCATTTGCGGCACATGCACAGAAATGGGGTGCAGTGAGATGATGCACTGGCTGCCATTCTCAGTGGACAACCTTCTTCCCCTCTCACTGCTGCTGGTGGCAGTGCAGGCATGAACGAACATTGTTGCTGCTGTTGCAACACGTGGGGCTCATTTTCTGGCCATCAGGCCACAAATGCTGTGTGTGCTCAGCAGGAACTTGAATTCTGGGCCACTGCAAAGCGGATGAGAGTCTGCAAAGCTGAGCCAAAGAATCCCGTGGATTTCTGCACAAAAGAGATTCCTCATACTTCCCTATTCAGAACATTAAACTAAATTCTTAATCTATTTTCTACCATTGTGTTCCATTTAAGAATCAAAGGATATGATCAGACTAACTTTTATAATGCCATGACTCTATTTTTAAATTTATTTCAATAACTTCCAATAGCCAAATTTGAATCCAGATTCAGTTACACATAAAGTAGACCCAATCAGTGCTTCTAAATAAGTCCTTACTAACCCAGGCTCAATTGATTTCAATTCATTTATTACAAATATGAGAGAGTGAGGATCCAGTCCCATGTGTATAGAGATAGCCAACAATGGTTGTCTGACCTTAAATAGCTCTGTTTTGTCAACATTCCTTTTCAGCTCTTGTGCACAATGATATGAAGGTGTCTTATTTGAGGGTCCCAGTATAGATTCCAAGCTAATAAAAGTTGATTGCCAACAATTAAGGGAGACTGCTGCAGTTGAATTTTAAAATTTGAAGGTGTGCTGCTAATCCACAATCTTTTGGCTTATTAATTTTGTTTCTTAACGTACAAAGCAATCTTATGGTCCCTGGAAAAATGTTCCAGGTACAGTAACGTATGGTAACATATGTTGGATGCCACATTCCAAGGAATATCTACAACCGCAGGACGACGAATTTAGATTAGATTCTCACCCCTCTGCCTGGTTGTAGCCATGCACTGTGGCAGCTGCATCCCAGGATTCCAATAGCAACCTTGATCCCAAAGAAGATCAGGTGTACTTGAGCAGAGGTGGAGGGTATGTGTGGCCATCCCTGCTCACAGTCAGGAAGCGCCTCTGTTTTGTTCCCACTCCATATCCATTTTCCTTCTGTAGTCTGTATTTTAGGGTAAGGACTATCTTAGTCTTAAAATAAGATTAAGATAAGGTTAAGTAAGCAGCTTTGGGAGCAGTTTTTTAGTTAAAAAGTGGGGCAAAGATGCTGTTAAAACTTAAAAAATAAATAAACTCATCATAACTTTCATGGAGTGTCTATGTGTAGCTTCCCTAGCAATAGATGTAACAGGCAACTTTACTACTCCCAATTAACAACCTTTAATAGTATGCCTGGTTCACCTTCTTAGTTTATTTGGAGAAATGATTAAAAAATACTGTGAGGGATTAAATACATTTTCCTTAATGTATAAAAACAAAAGGAAGATATTTCTGTGCAAGAAATGGAAACAGCCTGCTACACAGATGGCAGATAACTTTTACTGATAAAATTAATATGGGAAAGAAATAGCAGATGCTTCAGAATTTCTGAAAGACTGGAATCAGACAGAGTTGTATGATAACATCCATTCCTTTTTAAAGCTCTTAGCAAAGCATTATCTAAAATACATTCTTAGCCAACTGTTCTTCACTAGAAGGGCCTGGTGGCTCCCAGTCACCTCATATGTGGCCCTCTCAAATGGTTTTTCTCTCACATACGCATCTTCTGCATAGGCTGCTCACTCCTATAAGGACTTCTCTCACTTTGTCTTGTTGCTTGCTGTAGCAGTGGCCTGGCTGTTGCAATCTGGGCTACCTCTTTGGGAAAGGAAGTCAGAAAACCTGCCCCTCATGTCTGCCAGGTGGCCGGTTGAGGGGAGAAGAGAATGCAGGAGCAATCTGTCATTTAGCTGTGGTGATGGTGGAGAGAACTTCAAGAGGCAAAGAACAATGTGATCGACTGGCACTGGGGGAAGAGAGGAAACTGAATATACAGAGGAAACAGTAAGAGGGTGTGGAACTGCACTGGGAAATCTGTGACACTGAATCTCTCTCAGTGACAGCTCAAAGATTCATCCTAGTCTGAAGTCCAAATGGATCTGTTGAAATTTCCTGGCTGGAAGAGGGAAGGGGATTTCCCCCATGGCTCAGAAAAGGACACATCCTAAGTGTCCTCAGTAGCAGTCAAAGAGGCTTAAATGATCATGAAGATGACTGCCATGCACAAATTAGACCATCTCCATGAACATCTCCATGCTACCTTACTGGCAGGAGAGCTTCTTCCAATTGACTGGGTTTTTCTGATGACTGAAGTAAGTGTGGGTACAGAGCCATCTACAAGGCTTGTCTCCTTGCAAGCTGAGTTGGTGGGAGAGGTGTGGGAACAAAACAAAGTAAGCCATAGTCTGCAAAGGGATGGCAAATTCAATGCACATAAAGACTATGACAGAAAATGAGGGTTTAAGTTTGCAGAAGTTGGCCTCTAAAATAGACAGTGAGTGTGCTATTTGCTCTGGAGTACTTCTAATACTTTTTAGATAAGGTAATTTGGTATTTCCAGTTTGGATCTTTCCAAATATTTGGAGTTTTAGTTCTCAACAGTCCCAAGCAGCAGGTCCAATGGTCAGGAATACTTGCAGTTGCAGTCCAAGGCATCTGGAAGTCACAAGGTTGGGGCCACTGGTTTCACACAACATGGCAATGCACATTTAAGAATGTCATACAACCATAGGTTGTGTCATTGTATGAGCACAGCCACAGTGACAAACTATGGCTTGTTAAACACTAACAGTCCACAATTCACAACTCAAGAGCAAAACTTGAATTCTTTCTGTGGGCTGTTACGAAACCATGATTTGCATGGCTAGGTTCACAGAAACCATGGTTCAGTAGTGGCTCACACTTAACCCGTGCTCAGTTTTAAGTGTGGGTGGTAGTGCTGTGTGAAGCTAAACATTGACTGGCTTCACACAGCATGATAAGCCATTATAATTTCTAAAGCAGGGGTAGCTTCTTGTGTTGTCTGAACCCAGTCAGAGTGGCTCATCTGATTACTAAACCATACTTCTGGGTTCAGGCTATTGAACAAACTACCCTGGCTTATAAATCACCAAAAATTACCATGCTGTGTGAACCCTGCAATTCAGAAAGTCATGACCATAATTGAGTAGTGTATATGCATCCTGACATTCTAAGTTGCATTATAAATGAGAGTATTAGTTTTTCATGCCTGAAAATATATGTCTAAATTTATAAATAAAAAGAAAAAAATAGGGATTGAATTCTGACAATGTCAGTTGGATTATCTTAAAATTCCCAATTATTTGTTTTTCAAAACTTTTCTTTGACATGCCTCTCCAATTCTTTAATAGACTTTGCATAGCTTCAGCAGCAATAACTTTTCATCAAGTAGTTGCTAATTTTAGGACTAGCAGGAATATAAAGTGACAGGTGAGTAGATTTTTTATGAAATATTATGCTGAATTCTCAATTCTGAATTTAAATATGAGTTACTAAATCTATAAGAGAAAATATACACTTAGGAAACAAACAAAAGAAGAGCTCTCATGCATAAATTGTGCTAACATAAAGTGTATGAGACAAAATTTATTTTTGAACTTCTTCATATTTCATCACATTTTATAGCTTTGTCATCCATAAAGTAGATGGAAGCATCTTAATAAAATGAACTCTAAATCCTTTGTCCTAAGGTGCTATGACATTTGCTTATATAACAGAGAGTAGTTCAATTTAAACATTCTGTATTTAGGGAGAAAAGGGGGAAATATATACAATGCACAAATTACAAATAAAGCCACTTTTCACTTTGCAGTAAACAGTAAATGGAGCGCTACAATATGCTTGGAAGGAGGAATGTGCAATGTGATTTGCAAAAAGACCAAACTGCATTCAGGGCAACTTGGTGTATATGCGTGTGAGAAACTCATTAGCTACAAATGAACCCTCACCAATCAACCACCACAGACAATATTTGCATCATGCCAAACATGCCACATTTTGATGAAGGCTGTTCGTATATTCAGTTCAGTTTATGGGTTCAGTTATTAGGTGACAAGAGACGTATACAGAATTATGGAAGGATCCTTGGAGGTCATTAGTCTACTGCAGAATGCAGCTACAGCATGTGTGACAGGTGGCTGAGTGCTCCAGTAACTGCAGTGATGAGACCCTGCTACCTCCTGAAGCAGCAAGGGCTGTTCCACTGTGGAATAGCCCTTCCCACTAGGACAGGTCTGCTTATGCTTGGCTGAAATCTGCTTCCTTGCTATTTAAATCCATTTGCGCATCCTTGCTCTTTGGAGCAAAGAAGATACAAATCCGCTTCTTCATGACAAGTCCTTTGGATATTTGAAGACAGATGTCATGACCTCACTTAGTTGTCTCTTCCCCAGGCTTAATGTGTGCAGGTTTTGCAAATGTTCTTCGTAGGCACTGGGCACAGTACTCCAGATGTGGTCTGTCCAAGTGCATTTTGCGACTATAAAAGAACTATCAGATGTAGATCTTTGACTCTCTGGCCAGTACCCAGTGTCCAACACAGCAGGAAAGGGTGCTCTGGAGTTTGTTCCAGCTTTCTCCATGTTTTCTCATTCACCCCTTCTTGGCTGAACATAGAGAGTCAGTGTGCCACATTGCAGGTGACAAAACTGGTGAGGAGAAAGGCAGGAAAAGCCACTTCAAGGAACAGGTTTATCGGCCAAGCATGATCTCACCAGTTCCTTGAAACCTCCCAGAGCATGTGGCTTCAGATAGGTAGACTCTCAGGGAAGCTCTGGCAACTGCCCAGAAAAGAGAGCAGGAACATGGCTGTTCAAAGATCCCAGATGTGCCAATGTGGCCCCAGGGTACAACACTGGTGGAAAGTGGCTCTGGAGATGGTCCATCTCCCCAGTTGTGACTCACACCCATCACAATGAGGCATTGAGGGAGAAGCCCAATCACAGTTCATCCAGTTTCCTCTGGCCTGTAATCTATACACTTTGATTTCCTGTTTAACCAGGATGATTTCTCAAATTCACTCCAGAACTGTAGTATGCCCGGGATGCAGCACCTCGTTTTTCCCCATCTTTACAATTTGAAAAAAATTAATTTGCCTCCTTTCCCATTTGCATTAATGTTGCACACAAAGCCATTGCTAAAACACTGTAAAAATAATGTCAGCGTGACTGCATGTGTGCATGTTTTCATCAGGCCTCTTTGGAGCCAATGGGCTACTTATCAGTACATGCCCTGCTATACAGCAGTAACCAGTCCCCAAATAATTATAGTGCATTCATTCATACAGACACATCAAGATTGTTTCTCCCCTGACCCCACAGCTCCAGCTCTGTTTTTATGAATGTGCATCTACCTGTAGGCAAAAACAAGGGAGAAACGCACACATTGATTGAAGGAACTAAAGAAGATTAGCAAAGTGCGTTATATTTGCAGCTTGGTGATGCTCACAGATTTCATTTCACTTTACAAATCATCCTTGCCCCATTTACAACCTAAAGCTTGAATGGAAGCACCAGACTAATGGAGAGTTGTTAATGAATCTACTGCTGTTTGCAGATACGACCAGAATTCCAAATTGTGGGAGAATGTCTTCTCAAGAAAATATCAGATGCATCCCTAGATTCCTGTATTTAGAGAACCTTGGAATAGCTCAGTGATCGTGAACCTTTTAGAGACTGAGTGCCCAAACTGCAACCCAAAATCCACTTATTTATCGCAAAGTGCCAACACTGCAATAAAACCTGAATACTGAGGTTTTAGTTTAGAAAAAGACAACTAAATATGATACTACAGATTCAAATATGCCAGGGGGACAGCACAACAGTAAAAGAATCTCAGGCTCTTAATTAGAACATCTCTTTGCTAAATCTTAGAAATTAAATTTCAATTTTACATAAGAAAACTCAAAGCTAAATCCTTGTGTTAATAAAAACAAATGTATTAAAACTCACAGCCAGTCCAAGCAAATATATATATATCTCCTTGGCAGTGCACTGACCAGCTATGTGAATGCTCAGACAAGTTGTGGCTAATGTGTTGTGGCTTGTGATGTCATTGTCTGGTGCTGCTACTCCTTTCTGAGGATGCGCATGGCCCCTGTGTGCACCGTTATCTGATTCTCGGCAGCTGGGATGATGCTGGGGTGACTTGACTCACATGCCAACAGAGAGGGCTTTGTGTTCCCACTGCAGCATGCATGCCATATGTTTGCCACCACTGGAATAGCTTGTCTATGTTTGCTTGGCTGCCTCCGCTTTAAAATGGGTTGCTGAAGTAGAACTTGTTTTTAACCTTATCACTTAACCACTCTTCATCCAAGGCTGGTAAGCCATGTGTTCAGAATAAGTATGGCATAGGGAGCTCTCAAATGTTACTTTAGATTACATCCATCCCCATTCCAAATATAGCTCAATATTTCACCAATTCTCTGCAGCCCCTTGCAGCTATCTGAAATACTTGGCTATTCATTATTATTGTTGGTTTTCTTTTTACTGTCCCTGCAAAGTCTCCAAATGCTTAGTGAATCTTCCAGGGTATAGAACAATACTACTAAAACCATCAATTTTGAAGTGGTTTTAGCTTGACTCAACAACCTCAGCAGAAAGCTTACTTTAACATTTTCATGGTCCAAAAGTAAAATGTGCTGTGCCAGTCCATAAGCACATGGGGTGCTGCTTGCGGCTGACCACTGGGCCATTAGAAATCCACAGATCATGACATTACACTTTGGGTTGGGGGATGTTTGTCCAGCCACCTAAGAACATGTACCAGAACAGTGTTGACAAATCCCTTCTGCCCTGACTTTCCCCTGTAATTAGTCATCTGCTTGTTCCACCATAGCTGTCAAGCATCTGCGTTTGCACAGTTCCTGCAGCAACCTGGGACTCCAAGTGCATCCAATGAACGTGCTTTTCCAGATTATGGCAGAAGACGCATACATGCCTGGGTGTGTGTGTGCAAGTCTGTCCATGCAACCTAGACTTCAGGGAAATGGGGAAGAGCCCCTACTTCTTCCTAGTAGGAACAAAAGCACAGAAAGGATTGTGAATAGATAATTTTGCACAAGTACAATGCGCCATCTCCTTTTAAAAGAGATAACAACCTAAATTCCTAACAGCCAAAATACCAAGAATAGCATCCTATTTAGCATAAAATTCCTTCTACCAGGAAGTATACCTTAGGCAAGGCATTTCAAAGTTTTAGAATACGGAGAGAGAAATGTGCAAGAGCCAGGGCCATTGATGGTTGGGGAGAAAGTGTGAGGACAAGAAAAGGGGACATGGCCATTGGAAAGCCTCCAAGCAGGACAAGTTTGGGCCATGGTTTGAGGTTATGCACATTGCTGGAGAGCTTCCAAGTTATTGTAGTTCTGGCCATGAAGACTGGAAGCAATGCAGGTGCTTTTTAGATTTATCTGGAGTTTTCCTTCCATCAAATTCTCCTGGTCCTGGAATTCCGCTCAGGTTTTCTAGTAGCAAGAGGTCTTCATTGACATGATGTCCACCTGAAAGGAAGGGTGCTTTCTGAGGAGGCTTTTATCACAGCTTTGCCCTGCCTTATTCATGTTATTTTACAAGGAATGTATGTCTTCCATTTGTAGTTCTTTTGTGTGGTCCCACCACCATTAATAGTCCTCCTCCTCTAATGAAAATTAAAAAACAAAAAACAAAAAAACAAAACATAATGATGTTGTTTTCCCATTGTTAGCACCAGAACCTTAACTTCTGGAAGCACCCCATAATTTATTTTGGCTCTTGAGCTAAATTCCCAAAGGAATTTAAGAAGTATTCATGTTGCTAAAACTGAATTATTTGTGAGGTATTCAAAGGCTACAGGTTGAGAGAATGGTGGAAGCAGGACTTGTCTGGTCTTCCCCAAAACGTCTCGGCTGAGGATTTTTATTCCTATAATCTCACAGGCCTTACAATTTTAGCTGCTGCTTTGATTTATCACCAGTCTAGCATCACAAATGTGTACCTGAAGAGTCACTTTGTTTTACAGGGAACTGTTCAGGTTGCTAGACTTCCTGTCAGCCTCTGACTGAGCAAACTGTTTGCAGCTGCGACTTAAAGAGAGGAGGTGATACTACAGTTCACAATGCTTCTTGAAGAATGACCACCACTTCTGAGGTGAAAAATGATTTTAGGATCAGGAGACTGAGAATACCAGAACGGAATAAAGACAGCTTCTTCCATTTTGATTATGAGAGGCTGGAAAAGAGAATGAGGCACCTATTTTAACTGCTGTTGTACCATCTGTCCTGACATTTTGAATGGATTCTCTTTAAGGAAAGGAAGGACAGAATGTTGGATAAGGTCGCAATAGGAACTGAATTAGAGGTCTACATCTTTCCTTCTGACACATTTTATTTATTGATTTGTTTAAAAGCTGCTTGCTAGTATCATCCCCTAATGATTAGGAGAAAATCTAATAAACTCTGGTGAACTCCACAGAGAACCCTGCTTACCATCTCATCTACATGAAAACAGTTTTGAATTGCACAGAGCCAAATCCAGACAAATGTCACCTCTTTCCTTAGAGTCTCAGAATGATTACTTGTTAGCTCCCATTTTGTAGGATCATTTTGGACTTGCCTCACACACAATTAATGCTCTGAGAGCCTCTTCACAACAGCCCTATAAAGTAGGTGAAAATCATCTCCCCACCCCACAGATGCAGAGGAATTCAGGATCTTCATGAACATGTGACCTCCAATTGGGAATTAGCTCCCTTTATATGTACTTCCTCCAACAGAACAGCTTTTAGTATCATTAATCCTCTGATTGCTACATAAACACTACAACTGGAAGCTGCAAGAAGATGGGCCACCTGCGATTAGACTTTGTACATTCCTGACAATTTCTGCTTGTCAGTGACTGCAACTGCCTACTTCCAACATATACAAATTCAGTATTCAGTCCAAATTCATTATCTGAATTTAGAGTTAAGGATATTCTTAATGCCTCAAATTGCTCTTCTGGCAAGTAGACATCTACTCATGATAGGCTGGATTTGTTTTCCCATGGCAGAATGCACGCGAGAGTGTGTTAGTGAGTGCATATGCCCCCAAATGGGCACATTTAAATGCATGCAAGAATGCACACTTTATGATAATCGGTTTAAGTGCAGCTATTTTTAAAAATGGTACAATAAACACAGTGTTGTGCGGGAATGTGTTGGAATGAACTTGACCCCCAAAAAGCCAACAATTGCAATAGTAGCAAGATTTACAGATCAGTTCATCTGCTCTGAGGATCTTTAGTGAGAAAGCTAGTGTGCTGTATTAGTTAGGGCATGGGTCTTCAAACTACGGCCTGCCACGCTCATTTATCCAGCCTACCTCAGAGATTTTGGACTCACTTGGAGAAAACGATCTCTGAGCAACTCCAAAAGCTCTGAGCCGGCACAGGCATTCTCTGAAACTGAGCAGAGAGCTGGCGCATGTGCCAAATTGTACCAGTTCAACTGCGCATGTGCTGGATCTCATGCATATACTGAGTGGAAATATGGAGTGGGAAACAGAAGAGAGGAAGGGGGAGCCACTCTGCGCTTGCTTCTCCGGCCTCCCACTCCCACTCCCTCAGAACCAGGGCAGCGGTGAGGACTATAATTTCCATTATGCCCAATCAGCATGGCCAATGAAAGTTGTAGTCCAACTCATCTGGACAGTACCAGTTTTGACAAGGTTGCACTTAAAATATGGTAGTCATTAACTCTGCATCCAAATACAGCCATTGTGTATTGTGGGAATTGTTCTGGGCTGACTTGCTTCAAATACTGAGAGTGGCATTAACAGTATTTATCCTTAGTAATTTTGCTTCATTCTTTGTAAATGCCAGTTGCAGTCATCAGCTGCATTATGCAAAATACTATATTTAGTGCCTTGGTTGTGTTGTAGCTGTGTCCCTTGAATATGGACATGCTCTTCCCCACCTCATCGTGGGCTTCTGCTGCAGCCCAAGGGAGTGGAGCAAATATACTTTTTACTTTTTTAATTATTTTTTTTAAATTTTAATTCATTTTAATGTGCAGTGTGAATAGGAATTTGTTCTTTTTTTCAAACTATAGTCCAGCCCCTGAACAGTCTGAAGGACAGTGAACTGGCCCCTTTTTTAAAAAGTTTGAGGACCTCTGGGTTAGAGTTTGGCCTGGACACCTGGGAGATCTGGACCAGTCACTCTCAGCCTAATTTATCTTACAGGGTTCTTGCTACGAGAATATAATGGAGCTACAAAGGCTGCTTTGAGTTCCTCACAGGAGTAAATAAAGTGGAATAACAATGCAATGTAGTAGCAGTAGTAATAAGAATTTGACTGGGACCTTTTGTTCAATCTTAAGTGATGACTGATGGAGCCAACCATTGTTCTGGCATGAAGTGGCCAATACACCAAAGTTGAAGGCATACTAATCAATTCAGTGCCAGCTTCTGTAGGTCTTCTTGGTCTGAAAAAGGGCAATTGTGGAAGCAGAATCTCTTGTGCTGTCTCTGAACTTCTTGGGAGCAATAGGGAAAATAAGAATAACAGGATTCAAAGGGGGCCCTGCAGTTCTTGGATTCCTGCAATGTATTAAAAAAAAACAACTCATCACTTTTTCCTATCCATTGTTATCATAAACAGTTCTTTCATTAGCATATCCCCTTTAAAGTATTATTACGCACTTATGGGGATGTTCAAAGCAGCAAAATCCAAGCCAGATAATGATCTCTGAATGCTATCTCCAACCTTTTTCCTACTTGACTTGGATTGCTACTACTGTGTTGGTATGTGTGCTTGTGTATGGCAATTAGTCAAAATTTATGTTTGCATTTTTGCAATTGTACTTCTCAGTTGTGAGTGTGACTGAAAAACATTCATTCTTTTCCCATTCATTGAAAAATAGTCATCAACATTTTTCAAAATTATACATTATTTACTTTTATGCTCTTGAACACCATTTTTACATCAACAAATAACATTTTGAATGTCTTCTTCCACATATATATGTCCAAACCTAGAAGAGTGGCTGCTTGTTGAAGGGCCTTCTCAGTTGTGGTGCCCTGAGACTATGGAATTTGCTTTTCAGAGAGATGTGCCTGGTGCCAGGTCAAGACTCTTTTATTTGGCCAATATTATAATGGTTAGAATGTGGTCTTTTTTTTTACTGGTAATGTGCCTCTGTGGATTCTTCTGATTTGTTCCATTTTTATGTGAACTGTCTAGAGATCCTGATTGGATATAAGATGGGATATCAGTGTTCTAAATAAGTAAATTGCAAGCTCGGAAATGTATAGACTTTCACTGAAGAATGTGTCCAAGTTCATGTTTTGTTTGGAAAGTTCCAAATCCTGGTTTAAAAAAAATGAAACAGAGATTTCTCATATATCTCTGCTCAGTTTTAATTTGTTTGGTAAGTATATTTCCTTCACAGTTCCTTAATAATGGTAGAAAAATGAATAGTACTTTAGAATTATTATATAGGTATTTGTTGTGTAAATGCAAGGAGAGGGAATAAAATCTTCTCTCTGACTTTATCAAAAGAAACCAAATGAACAGGAGATAAGAAGGAGGAAGCAAACAACATTCATATTGCAAAAATTAAGTGTATGGGAGGAAGAGTTCCACATGAGATGAAAGCTCTCATAAACCCCAGGATTTTGCCCCAGAATTTTGTTTGTTTACTAGATTTTATGCCACTTTTTCCTTAAAACAAACTCAAAGCTATACACCATTCTCCTCCTCTTGCTCTCAGTCTTATTCCCTCAATAGCAACCCACAAGACACCCAGTTGGCTCCATGGCCAAAAGGGGACTAGAACCCAGATTGCCTGAGTCCCATTCTCATGCTTTTAACCACCACACCACATTGGCTGTTTTGCTTTCTGTTAACTAGCATCTAAGTTAAAAAGTGCATTGACCAATGTGAAAAATTTAACATCAGGTTTTTCCACTCAGATCATTCCAGTATTGTGAGATGGGAGAAAATTTTTTTCACAGGATAAATTCTAGTTTTGTTTTGAAATTCTGAATGAGAGTGGGACAATCTTCTAGGAGTCTAGAAAATGAGTTGTATTCACTCACTTTGCTTGAATTACCAATTTCTTCAAACATTGCTGATACCTTTGGGCCTTCCTCCAAAACATCTTTTATTTTCCCACCTGGTGTCAGTGCTACCATTTCAGTTATTGATATGTGGTACAAACAAACAAACATTTTAAGGAATCAGCAGGGCACAGTAAGATTCAAAACAATCTCAAGGCCTGCTTTTAAATGTAGTCAAAATTAAGCTTATGTCCCTGTACTTTCTTAATTCAAAGTAATTCACACTGACTTTACTGGAATTTACTTCTGGCCACATATTGTGAATGAGTATTTGTTATACCGTATAAGAATCATTGATGTAGATGGCACTCCTGTTGGATACCCTACACAATTTGCAAATGCAGAAAAACACAAATAGGAATGTTTAAGAAATGTGTTTCAAAGTTTGGTCATCAGGATTTACCACATTCACACCCTCTGGACTAAAATTTATATTCAACTGCAATCTGCAATTGAATGCTATAAATTTCCTAGCTTACAAAAATTTGACAGAAACCAATTTTTGCCAAAAATTTGAGAACAGTAAATTGAGGAAAGATATGCTTGAAAAATGCACTTTAACCAATGGGAGAAGAATGTGTGGACATCCAAGATACACACAAGTGACACACATTCAGAGAGGGGGAGATGCACCCACTTTTATGGGAAAAGAAACAAAATCAAAGCTCAACATTTGATATGGGCTTGAGTTGGAACAAGTTTTGAAACAGAATTCAGAGAACCTGGCTGAGCTTGTGATATGTTGATTCGCACATCTCTAGGTACCACTGCCAAGGCTCCCCAAATGACATTGCTGGCTACGACGCAGCCTGCACAAAGGAGCGGGGGACTATTGAGGAGCATGTTGCATTAAGACTCTCGTGAGTCTGCCAAAGTAATCTGTATTCCTTGTGTTTTTGCATTGAAATTCACAGGGGTGGAATTGTTTCCTTTCACTCTCTGCAGGATTCTTTTTCCCTCTGAAAACCTGAACACAGGCATTCTTCTGTAGGCTTCCCCATAGATGTTTATTTGTGCACAATACTGAAATGGATTTTGCAATCATGGTTCTCTGAGTAAGATTACCGCTCTGTGAATCGCCTTAAGCCAGAAAGAAGAAAACTTTTCCAACCAAAAAGCCAAGCTACCAACCAGAAACCTTGTGATGGGTACTTGCCAATAATGATCCTAGCAAGTGTGATAATTGCCAAATTCACACACCTTTCACAGAAGATGAACACACATACATCTGAGACCCTTCATACAGATATACATGTATACATCTCCCCCACAATCTGTGCCCACAACACATCCTTCCCCACACCACACCTGAGTTGCTCCATGTATGTATGTATGTATGTATGTATGTATGCTCCATGTATCTATCTCCTGGAATGGGAGATAGACATCCTCCTGCCAACCTCAATCTATTACAGAAAATGTTGGAGGAGTTGTCAATCTGGAGGCTTCTTTCTGCCTCTGGCCTCTTTTATCATCCCACATATTCTCTTCCAGGAAGAACAACCATTCAGAAATAAATCCCCTAGATATCTGATCCCAAACCCAGACAATTTACCATACCGATTGAACCACACTCATATGGACTATGAACATTCTGTGTTTTATTGTTTTTTACTGTCTCCACCAAGAAGTTATGTCGAGGTGATAGTATCATGTACAACTATATCAGGGGTATTTCACACACGTAGACATATACCTGATTGTGAAAATGTGTTCTGAAACAGATGCACTAACAAGTACCCCTGTCATCAGGGTTGACCGGAGCTCCCTAGAGTTGGGGATGCACAAAGAATCTGTTTGGGGTGGGAATTCATCAGATTCTGTTGGCTTAGCTCCCTGGACTCTGGTCCGTGTTGCAGTGGCTCTGAGCCCTAGTTCTCAGCGGACGTTCCTTGTGCTGCAGCCATCTTCCTTGTCAGCTGCTGCTGCCAGCCGAACTGGGAGGAGAGAAGAATGTTTGTTGGGAACGGCACCTGATGTGGGCACCTGCTCAGTAAACCCCTTCTGTGTCTTGCAGCAACTTTTTGGGTGGCTGTCCTGAGAAGAAGGGTTGCTGGTTGTGCAGCTGGGAGTCTGCAAGCATTCACAGACGTCCTCTTGGCTCAGTTCACTTTGCAGGACTGGGCCAAGCATGAAAGGAAGACAGATTCCAAAAGGGATCATCCCAACCCTACCTGTAGTACATGGGTGTGGAACCTGTGGCCCTCAATGGGGGTACATAGTCAGGGAGGATGAGGTTGTAGTTCAGTTGGAACTACAACTGGAGTGCAATCAGTTTACCATTCTTACTGCGGAACAGGGGTGCACAAGAATCTCATTTCAGCACTCCAATCACCCAAAACTGACACATTTGAACACAAATTGAAAGAACTTCTAAAGAACATTCTTAAACTTCTGATTGAATTTAAAAGAGAAAGAGAGACAGAATATTTTAAAAAATATTTTAAATACTCATTTTCACATGGCAGTCAATTGAAGGAGAAGTCAGTACCTTTGAAAAATGAGTATAAAAAAACCACATTTTTACTCTTCAAAAAAGTTCAAAAACACATCCTCTCCTAAAAAAAAGGAGGGGTAGGCTGAACTGTGTTATAAAGAAAAGCTTGAAGAATGTGGCTAACCTTAAAGATTATTCTTCCATCCCTACTATAGACTGTGAACTTGATTTCTTACCCCACTCTCTGCCAGGTAATTTGCAATTTACCTTTCCGAAAGATTATCTTCCTTTAGACTACCAGAATTCTTCTGAGATAACTTGTAAGTGTCTCTTTATGCCTCCATGTAGAAAGCTCATTTGCCATACCTCATTCCAGTAGGAAACACATCCAGAATGAAGAAAAGAGACATGCGAACACACACAGGACATCAACCAAGCCTTCTCACTGTGGCCCACTTGTACCAAATATGTCAGATTCTTGGTGCTGCTTAGGGCAGTTCTTTATGTTGAGGCCTTTCAAGAGTCACTTAGGTGTCCAGGGATATGAGGTATTTTTCTTTATAAAAGATCATTTTATCCTATGCTTTAGCTTCTTTACATTCATTTTAATACAGCTTCAATTTTATTGTATTTATATTGCATTTTATTGGTTTGTTTTTATGCATTGTTGTAAACCACCCGAAGAGTTTCAGCTACAGGGCAGTAAAGAAATGAAATAAACAAATAATTATAAATAATGATGGAGCCAGGCTAACTGTGATACCTTTGTACAAATCCGGTGGATATTGCCAAGTGCTTTCAGATGTGCAAATGTCAAACGTTATCATACTCATTTTTTCCCCTTATATTCTACCTTTCTCAGCATATATGTTTTATGTGGTTCCCAAAAGTACTGTTGAACAGTGTGAATTTAGGGCTGTAGAGTGTGAAGTATCCCAAAGGAAATACTTTGCAGATAGCAAGAGTGAATGATACTCTGGACTTATCCTATTGAAGTTGGAACCCCAGTGCTACCTGAGTGTCCATGGTCTCTCTTAGCCATATTTCTTCTAGCATAAAGTAGCAATGACCTTTCTGGAAGAATAGTTCATGAAAAAGAGTAAGCTAAGAATTTTAAAGCACTTTATGCACTAAGGTTGCTATATAAATGCTAATCAAGACAGCATTTTGGTGCTGAAACACAAAATAACTTCACTTTTATGGAGTGTTAGCACCAGATGCTTTATAAAATGTAAAAGCACTGGGGGCTTGCTATAGAAAAGAGGGACTTTTCCATCATCCCAGCATGTTGTAGAGAGAAGGGAAAATAAAAACTCAATAAAAATGGAAAGGAAAATAGAAATAAATATTTAACAGGACTTTCAGACTTGATGGATTTAATGAGTTTGAATGGCACATCTTTGAATGTAGCATACACTTTCTATATAAGAATTTGGGTATAAAACCTTTATGTGGGTTATATATGATAAAGTCAAGCTTCATACTGTATAAAAAACATCAGGAAAAGGAACATTTACAAGTATTTCAAATAAGCATTAATCCATAGACTGCATTTAAAGTATTAACAGTAGAGAAGGGAAGGGGTGCAAAAGAGAAGGGGAAAGACAGAGCAAGTTCATATATGTATTTTGAAGTAAGTTCCATTGTATTCACAGGGATTTGTTCCAGGCATTGTACTGAAGAAAAGGAGTTCGGCATGAGAATGTGAATGTTCATCTAAACACTGGATTGTGTAAACTGCTCAGAGAGCTTCAGCTGTGTGGTGGTATAGTAATGAAATGAAATGAAATAATAAATAAATAGCGCCATGCTATGGGTTCTACTCAGGTTCATGCTGAGTCAATTAGCAGCTACATCAACTACAGAACAGAATTGAATTCCCTCTTACTCCTCCCCCACAATGCCCATCTTTTTTGATCCCCTTTTTGTGAAGGGGACATGGAAAATAACTCAAAGTGGGTGAGGTTTTTTCAGGGAAAAAGACTTCCTCTGTCAGGGGAATGGGAAAGACAGAATTCAGCCCTGTAGTTGAGGTTCCTAGCCTGAATCCAAGTGCATGCAGCTGAATGGTTGCAGTGAAACATGAATGCAGATGTGCCCCTGGATGCCCATCCCAATGGAAGTGCCAGTATCATTGGTTGGATTGGATATATCTGTGTCCTGCCCTCTGCCCACAAATGCCCAGTCTTTGCACTACCTTCCTAAGAATTGTCAGTTCAGTCCAAGATCGAGTCAGGTGGGAGTCCAAAGGAATGTCCAGAAAACAGGCCAGGAATCTAGACACTGATTAGTTTCAACGAAGTCAGGGAATGTGGATAGTAATGCTTGCTGAGTGCCACAAAGAGCACCTCTGTCTGAACTAATTTATAACCAGCTTGAAATCAGCGTGGCTGGCTATGGCTATGTGCCATTTCATGAAAACTCCCTGTTCAGGCTTGGACTTCTGTCAAAGCCATGTACTCCCGCTTCTATCTAAGAGACGAATTCCCTCTGCCTCTGGCTCCTGCCCTCAGGGAAGTGCAGGGGCTTCCAGGAAGGACCTGGCTGCTCCTCTAGCAGACAGCAGGCATCTGCAGCCTCAAACCCTGTCTGGCTCTCTTCATCTGAGGAATCCTCCTCCAGGTAGGAGATGACAGTCTAGATGCAAATCTGCATCAGATTACTTTTAACATGGAATGATACTGGCCTAGTTGCCTTATCCATGCAGAAGTATTTGTTCTGTCTTTCCAGACTGAGGTCGGTGGAAAGGCTTTGTTTGTCCTCAACAATATTCCTTGGCGATGTGACACAACTAGCAGTCTTCGTGGCTTCCATGGTGCACCTTTTCCCTCTAAATGTGCCGGACAGACAACTACATGGTTTCTAAGCCAGCAGGTTTCCACCCTCTTCACTTAGTCCTCCTGCTGTTGGCACATATCCCACTGTGCTGCTGAACTAGTCAGGGGACTTTGTGATAGCTGCATATCAGGAGCTATGTGTTTGGATGACCAGAGAAACCATGGCGAAGTGTGGAACCATGGAACAAACTGGATGACACAACAGACCACCCTGCACAAGAAACAGCTGTGGTTTGCTTTATCATGCATTCACTCTCTGTATGAACTTGCTGAGCCTCTTTAATCCTGAAAGCTAAATTCCATTTTGGAAAAACTCTTGGTGCCTACTGTCCAGTGCTGGGTGGAATCAAAGCCAAAGGGTGGATATAAAAACGCCACCATATCTTCATCTAAAACTTTTACTCTCAGTAACTGGGGGCTTTTCTAGATTTGGTCTTAATGATGCAATTCACATTTTTCAGTTACTAGAATGCATGGGGACTTCAGAGACGTTCGTCCTCCTCCTGTATTTTTCCCATAATTTCCAACGTAACCCTGTTTTCCCTGAATTCCTTGGATGTAATTGCACTTTTCCACTATGCTCTACTATGTGTTGGAGTGATATGATGACAACAGTGATGACTGCAGTGGGAGTGTTCCCTGGCCACATCCCCTCAACTCTAAATGGCTAAAACTGATCAGCAGATCAAAATGAAGCAAAATCTCTACCTTCCATCCAGAGTAACTAAAAACATCCACCAATTCATCTGCAGAGATGCCATTAAGTCAAGAAAAAAAGGACTTTCAAAGATGGGAAAGTATTGCTTTGCCTTTGTGTAGGAAGATCCTGCCAGGGTGTCCTCCCCAGTGTAATCAGTAAATACCACTATATAGCAATATGCAGTTAGGAAAAAAAATGCTGTGTAAAGGACCAATCAATATCCCATTCACATTCCAGAAGAAAAGGCAGTGGTGTATAGTGAATTAAAAAGCTTGTCTAGAAAGCTTCTAAGCCTTAGTGTTAGCATTTAAGCCATATAAAATTGGAGGAAATGTCTGCAAAAATAGGGAAACTATTTTAAAAAATTGTGGTGAACAGAAAAGGAGCAAGTCCAGGAGGAGGAGGGGTATAGGTATGGATTGGGATCCCAGGAGGAAGTTACATGATAAAAGCAGAATTTATATAATGCCTGCTAACTGTGAGGTGACTCCATAAATACAGAAGCACAAGAGAATTTAGTAATGGCTGAGAAATATACAATGGATTCAGATAAGTTTGGATTTCTATGAATTCAGCTTTCACATTGTGCAACAGAAGGGCTTTTACCAGCTTGCACATATTACAATGATTCACATAGTGTTCCCCCCGCCCCACTTTAAGGGGGATTGGCACAAATTCACACTTCTGTTAGGCAAGAGCACAAATGTTCAGTTGCATGACTGTGCATTAGCAAGATTGCACATTTGTCTCAGCAAAACAAAATTCTCTTCCATTCCTGCCAGTGAGTGGACGAGAATTTCCCTGACAAGCTGAGAAATGCTGACAGAATCTATACATCTGGATTTTACAAAACCCATACATCCCTAATGACACCAAAGTAGCAGCATATCACTGCCGTGAACAGTCCTCACATCAAAGGCCTCAAAAGCGTATATGTCACTGAATAGCTGCATGGTAAAATTTGGCACCCAATATGCCAACATGTGGTTCTATTCTGATAGTGGTAACTTTTCAATGCCATGTGAATGTGCAATCAGTATGATCTCTTTTAAACATACAGGACTTGGAACCTGCTATCTTTCCAGTGACTCTTTCCATTTAACTGGGAAAAGGTGACTTACACATCTCGGCATCTTTCACAATGCCGATTCAGTGCCAATCTATTTTGTCCTTTGGTATGGATTTTCATATCATAAGAATCTGTCACTACCACAAGCAAAACATTACTCTTTCACCCTGAGGTGGTGCAGTCAAAAATTTTAGCATTTTGCTTTCAATTTGGTATTTCTATGCCCAATTATTCTGTGCATTTTAGAAACTACTCTAGGTTATGAAAGCCAGATGGTGGAAGCCAACAAAATGATGAAAGGTTATTAAAATGGTCTTTTCCCATATTAGAATATGAGAATCTCATATAAGAAGCTAATAATTTTAAAGTTATGCAAACTTCTTAGAAGCCTCATACATATTCCAATCAAACAGGACATTTGTTGTTTCAGAATCACACCAACCTTTTGTCCTTCATCTTTCATGGGAACTCAGCTTGATTTAATTCTCCAAATTAATTTGATTCCTGTGGGGAGTAGGCCTACTTTTCCTAAAATACAGCATTGCAAGGTTGTTACTGCATATTCTGAATCAGAACTGGATGCCAAGGCCAGCATGTCTTGAGATAAGAAAAGGCATCATTGAGAAACAGACCATGTCTTGTTCTGGAAGACCCATTTTTGAACATGCAGAGCTGCAGGGAAGAATTGATGCAACATGATCCATCCCATACTCTGGCATCAGATTAAATGAGCAGACCAATTGAGTTTCCACTGTCTGGCCCACAAGCAGCAGGAACCAACCTGAGGGTGGAACTAATTCATTTTGGTTGGCAAGGGCAGAGAGGGATTAAGTTTGGAACCAACTTCTTAGCATTATGTGGCATTAACTGGTATTCTAACTTCACTCAAGTGTCAAAGATGATCCATGCAGCACCCCTTGATTCAAGGTGGACTGTGGGATAAGCATCCCACAACTGTATTATTAAAAGTCTCCAATGTATGATGGCCATTTGAAGGAACATCATCCAAAATGTCGTGCTCTTGACATTCCTGCTCAGCTCATTATTGTAAACTCATTATTAAAAGTTATCTCTCTCCTAACCAAGTTCTGCAATATGTAGGACTCTGGGCTTGCTTTCTTTCATTTTTTATATCCCAATTCATCATTGGAAGGTAGTAAGTTACTTCAGTTGGCTAATGAAGTTTACCCAGTTAGACTCAGTCATAGTTTACTTATGCCATTCGATTTGCATGAGTTGTTAGGGGTTATTTCAGTGTGCAATGAAAATCAAAACAGTGTTTAGCATTATGCACTCTTTGAAACAATGCTGAAACAATGTGACTTGTCATGATATCTGAAAAAAGTAGCTCACGGGCAACAATATGGTAGCAAGTAACTTCTCTGCACAATAAGTCTTTTATGGTTCTTGGCTTAGAGACTATCATATCGCCGTGCACAGATGTCCTGAAAGTAATGCACACCAAAAGAACTCTTTCCTTTTTTCTGGAGACATTCTATTAAATGAGACAATGTGATCCCTTCCTGCTATCTCTGAACTTCTGTGAGATTGAATTTGGATGTTGAGTGAATAAAATTCTTCAGATATAATTTTAATAAAGGATGTTTCACTCACTATACTGTGTAGCAGCCGCAAGCAGATTACGTACTTCATCCTTGGAGGATAAGCCTATCAGTGGCTACCAGTCATCATGGTGATATGCTACCTCCAGGAACAGAAGAACATGTCCCTGAATAATACTTGGGCAGAACCCAAAGGATAGCTTGTGTACCACTGATTCTCTTATGCCCTACCAATTCCATTGTGAAGCAACCCTTGCAACTTGCACAATGGTAATGTAACGTTTCCAAGGTGACTCAAATGAGCAGAAATACATGCTTCTCCAAGAAAGCAGCCTAACAAGGCTCCTATAAAGAAGTTCTGTTCATCAATATCCTTCCTGATACAAATGAGTCTGCTTGTTCCTCAGCTTCCTCTAGGAAGTGCTAAATCTCCCTTGTTTAAGCGGAAGGTTCCACTTGTGCAGTGCAATAAGCAGGAGCCACTGCTTACAGAAGGAATGAGCAGTAGGGAAAGGATCCAAGGGGGGCCATGTGTCCCCACTGAGGAAAAGGGCTATTGCCCTCAAATTCTTCTTCTCCCAGATGTGTTGGCATCTGTGAAAACAACATGCCGGTCCAGGGAGTCCTCCAGTTTGATTCCTCAGATTCCTGCTATATTGCACATTGAAGTGGCCAGAGCTCTGGGGGCATTTTCATCAACATAAGAGAAACACCCAGTCACAGTCCTTGAAAGGAGCCCCTAATCACCTGCTTGGCATTTCTCATATAAAGAAGAGACACTAGTGCTTCTATAGAAAATTCACAGCACTACGGTTGGGTCAGGAAGTAGGGGAGGCAGGATACCATTCAGGATTTTTGTTTTTAACTGAGGAATTCAAAATCAAAACAAACACCCAGATGAAAAATAAGTTAAAATAAAGTATTTCAGCTTTCTTATATGAGATCAAAGTGAATCTATTGCAAGGAATACATATCCGATATATATCTGTACATATCTTACATGTCACAAGGTACAGTACTGGAGATAGTTATGCATAGGTTTTAAGAAAGCCAGGCCTAATACTCATCTATTTGTCTGTTTGCAAATTGTGCCAACACACACCTTGATTGTATTAAGCCCTTATTTGGAAGTGGGGATGTGAATATACTCAAAACATTGATTCATGCTGAATCAAATGTCAGCTAAGATCTATTACCCCTTCTGTAATAGATTCCAAGAAACATTCTAGATGCTGCAGTTCATTATCTCATTCTTGGTCAAGGCCCTGTGCATCTTATTAGTACATCATATTTGTTCATTTATAATATGTATTTATTAACAGGGATTGTGGACCAGTGTAGATGTTCAACCTCAGTCAGTAGTTCCAATAATGAAAAGTGCTCTGAAGGTATAAAAGGGCTGAACATAGAATCAAACAGATGATTTGACTGCATTTATTGCCATTCAGGACTAGCTGGCAAATCCAATTTAGCATCCAAAACAGAATGTCAAGAAGTTATTATTGGGTCCTCCAAGCTGTTCCAAAGAAAATCAGCTTGCTAGTCAAGCCCACAAACAAATGTTTTCTTTCCATTTCCCCATGGAGTTAATTTTGCATGCGATGATCGATCAGACTTTAATCAACATGAAGAAGCACTAAACTCATGCCATCAATGTGCAGATACATGCTTTGAAATTACAGGTATTCATATTAATGTCCTAGGGCCTGTGAAACCAGATCCTACTCTTAGTTTACCACCAGCTTCATCTAGCAGCAGCAGCAGCCAACAATCTCCATGCATAGATGGCAATGAAACATGGGAAAGGGTGGTGGTATCAATAGTGCAGATGATGGTTTGGTGCAGTTTCACAAAAGCCAACTGCGTAAGCAAAGGGTAGGACCCACTGGATGCTAGGTCTAAAATTACAATGGCCTCAAGTATTCCAGGGTGCCTGACTTTTTCCACTAGAAGATATGGATTCTATCTCAAAATGAGAATTTCTTCCTAACTCTTGGCCACCCTCAATGTTTGGTTGCAAAATAAGCTGCTATGAACAGAGGTGTCCTGCTATGACTGGGTCAGACTTGGTGTTAGCACAAGATATGGGACAGTCCATTAGGCCAGGCAACAGGGATATGAACATGGCCAGGCAAAGCAGTTTCAGTCAGGGATCCAGCTAAAGCAGGAATGATCAAGGAAGCAAAGAAAGGGCAAAACATAATAAGATATGGATACGTTGCACAGTCCACAAGAAGTTATTCCCAGCAACTATTACCAAACGCCAACTGCTGCTTAAGTGGAGACTTCAAGAATTTGTATTGTTTCTTCATCTTGTGATGAAGATGACTTGGAGATTTCTCAGCTTCAGACTCTGAAATGGGTCCATCCTTTTCCTGCACAGACAGGACCTGGATGGCCATTGCTGAGGGCCCAGGCTTCTCATGGCTTCCTGGCAGCAACTGATAGCAGCTCTGGGATTTCCTACAAGGAGAACCTCTGCAGTAACAAGAGGAACATTTAGTACTGACATGGAGACTTTTTGCAACACTTGGATGCAGGTGGGAAGAATTAACAACCACATTTCCACCATATGATTGCACAGTTGTAGAAACCTAATATAATTTAGCATTATTTTGGATCTCCTGTTATATATTCAGTCTTTAAACTCTTTTTTTCAATAATAAAAATTCAGATACAGGTGGGGATGTGTCAGTTGTCCTTTCTCCTGCATTCATACTTTTGGAATTTCCAGTTCTTTCTGTTGCAGATATAAACTTTTGAATTGTGATAAAGACAAACAAACAAAAAAGCCATATAACCATTAAAACTGAGTAACATGTCCAGGGAGAGAGGGAGGAAGGAGAGGGAGAGAGGTGGCAATTTTAAGCACTAACATTGTGAAACACAAAGAGATTTAAACAAGAGATTGGAGTAAAGTAGCCCAAACCTTTGGTCTGGATAATTAAATCTGTTTGTTTCTTCCACATTAGATTTTTTTTTAAAAAACTTCAAGTTATTTTTGTCCTGAATATGAAGAACTTCACAAATGATGGCAAATTCTTATCAAATCAAACTGAAATAAGATTCAGAGGTTCTGCTCTAGCTATAGGAACGCATTTCTGTGATTCCCAATTACTGTTGATATGGATTGCTAATGGAGTGGGAGGAACCCTGTAAGGTATATCATGCTGTACAGACTAAGCTCTAAATTGGAACCCAAGATAGCCTCCAGGTACATTTGGAGATGATCAGTCCAGGTCTGAAATATTTAAAACCTGTATTTCACTTGCTAGTTCTGGAGTAAAACCTGCCTAGCCTGAATTTGAGATTATGACCCGGATTCTGAGTAGATTATCATGATCACTGCCTATCTGAGCTATCTGACATGGACCAGGAAAAGAGGAAAAGGAAACTAATAATGTCAAGAGAGATAAGGACAGGGTATGCTTTTCCCACACATGAGAATTAAAGGCAATGCTGAACCAATAGTAAATCCCCATTTTTTAATCTTTGTAGGCAAGGAAAGTCTGATATATCCTCGTATGCCAATTTACTACAGTGCAGTGTTGTAAATATAATGCTGGACATGGGCCAGTGAGTGAGTGAGTGACCGAGTGATTTTCGTTATAGGGACTCGTTTCCTTGCATGTTTATACCAAAAGAAATGGTCATGCAATCCCAGCATTCTCCAACCAGTCTAAGCAGGCTGGGAAAATGCTGACATACAATATAAAATGAAAACAAACAGTTAAAATTAAACACACAGTTAATATATGGAATTTTAAGTATACACCTCCAAGCATTTTTTAAAGAATGAGGATGAATAAAAAGGCCTTGACCTTGTGCTGACCTTATGCTTGGATTCAGATCTTTGCTTATCTATTAACCTAAGGTGAACATTCCTTCCTTGTCTCCCTCCATCCAACTCTCTCTCTCTCTCTCTCTCTCTCTCTCTCTCTCTCTCTCTCTCTCTCTCTCTCTCTCTCTCTCTCTCTCTCAGTCTAACCCACTTTGCAGTGCTTTTGTGAACATAAAAATGTAAACATAAAATCAACTTTGGGTTCACAGATCAAAAAGCTCTTGGTCTGCAATTATTTCCATTAATCATGGGTTGACTTTTGATTCATTATGCAATGCTTCAAACAAAGTACAAAAATTCTCCCCAATCATAAGACATGATACAAGACTGCAAAAGTGGTGATCTTTTCCAGAGATATGTTATCCATAAGTCAAGTAAACAGACATAATTGAACCTCCAAGGAACAAAACACATCAGGTGGAATATGGTGCACCCACACATATTCAACAGCTTGCGTTTCCCCCTGCTGATTTTCCCACCAGCTTATCTAAGGAAGCGTGGGAGACATCTGGTGCTCTGTGTGTAGTGTGGCAATGCTCCAGGAGAATTGCAGAAAGCCTGCTCAGTCTTTCCTTGTGCAACTGTGCATTTAAGTTTAAAAAGCCCAAAAAAGCATCCATAATGTCTGCCTATTATGTTTTGCATGTTCCTTCCCAAAGTGGCTCCATAATAGCCATGCAAGATCAAGATCCTGGCAACTCTCAATCCTCTCCTAGGAAACACAGATGACACATGAATGGTTAAAAACAAAGAAAGAGATTGAGAGAGAGAGAGAGAGCGAGAGAGAGAGGAAAAGAGAAACAGAACATAACAGCAAAAATGGGAAGCACTCCAATTTAAATCACAATTAATATTAAAAGCAAACTCTTGAGTTTGTCAGAGTCTGCCTAAGTGGTGATATATATATATATATATATATATATATATATATATATATATATATATATATTAATTTGGTAAAATGATTAGTGAACACCATCAGGACTTGAATACTCTTTGTCATGATACTGTTTAGGTTCGGACATGGTAGTGTTTTACTACTGTTGGTCTGTCATGTTCTCTGAACCTAGTTATGGCATTTCTGCTTGGTAAGTTTGATCTTTAGAACCCACAATAAGGAACAACTGTTTTTTCAATGGTTTCTCCATACCACCATGGAGAATGACTTGCCATATTACCTGAATCCCGTCTCATGTTACCATGGTCCCAGCATGCGAATGCCACAGAGACCCTTGGAGAGAGCAGGGACTGCAGCCAGCCAGCCACCATCTGTGTGTGGACCAATGCAGAAGAGGCAGGTGACATAAGCAATGAGTGATGTACCTTAGAACTGATTTTCAGGCACAGTGGCTAATGGGATATATGCCAACTGTAGGGGGATTGACTGGATTAGAAAGAATCCATGATAAAATAAATCCCACCAATTTGAATGTTGGGTTGCCATGTTGTGTGAATGCAGTCAGTGTAAAACATGACTGTGCTAGGCAATGCCAAAGGCTCATACTCTGGCAGAGGACCACTGAAAAGAACCCCCTGGTGGTGCTCTTCGCCTTACTATTATAGCACATCTGATTCCTTGCCTCTTGCTCTGGCCCAGACAACAATTGCAGTGAGATGGAGATGCTGATGCCTCCTTGCCCACTGGCCTTCTGCCTGCCAAGCAGGCAAGCAATAGCAATGAGAAAGGGGATGAGGAGCAAATGGTGACAAGATGGTGACAAGAGCAATTCCCTGCAGGAGGAATCCCATGATGTCTTGCTGCAGGTCCTTCAGCAATCCAGAGCTGGTAATGAGCACCATCCAAAGCATGTTTCCTGAGATGTTAGTAGGGCATATTCCCTTGTGAGATACAAAGAAATGTAAGTAACTGCCTGATTCACATGAAATGAAATGTGGTGGTAGGATGGAATGTACTGCATTAAATTAATTCACATTTATTCATAATAAGAGCTTGCTGACCTCTTGTAAGTTAGAAAGCCAGCACAGCAGGGAGTTGTTACTCCCTAAAGCATCTAGCAAAGCAGAGTTGTTCCACTTGGAGTGATGTGGCCTATGCTACCCCCTTACTTTCCTGCATGTCCTGTCCAGGTCATATTTAACATCAGATTTCTAGATGTGCTTCTGCTTTTAGATCTGGGCATTGCCTTTTAATTCCTCTCTTAGAAGAACCATAGTACTTATTTTAAAGTTAGGAAGTACAGCGGGGTGCGGGGGGTGGCTTAGAATGATTTTCTGAGTCACCATGATTTTTTGGAAATGTTAGCAATTACTGTAGTATTAGGCTCTTTTAGCTTATTTTACAGTCAGGTGAATAGTCACTCTGGATAATACTGAAAATAGCCATAAGCTTTAAGAGCGTTAGTTGTGACATTATTGACTGTGAAGAGTTATGTCTCCATCAAAATAATGTTGTTAGTGTTAGCTTTTGAGCATGGAAGAAAGGTGTCGACGAAAATGTGATTGCCTGTGCGATGCTCGCCCACAGCAGTGAAGAAGAGAGGCAGAAGAAGAGATACTAATTAAGCAAGGGGGGACTCATCTTTTTTAGCAGCATCACTTAATCTGTTGTGAATGATGATACTAGGGAACTGAATACTTTTGGAAAGGGACTGATGTTCTTTGCTAATTATGCTCCATGGTGTGCCATAGTGATTGCTCAGGGCTATTTAAATGATTGGCATTCACACTTCAAACAGTGATGGCTTGCAGGTTGTTATAATCTCAAGTTCATCATCCCAAGAATATAGTGGTTACCATTTTTTTTAATTTATTTAAAACTTTTGTATGCCATCCCCCATGCAAGGCATCTCGGAATGGCTCACAGTCAAAACATTAAAACAATCAATACAATTACATACATTAAAACAATCCAAGGGGTAAAAGCAATAAAACGTGACTGTTACATTAATACTAGTTTTTAAAACACCGGTTAAATAAAAAGAGTGCTGAAGAGAGTATAACTTGGTGCCAGGTGAACTTCTCTGGGGAGCACATTCCATAATCTGGGCATCACTGCAGAGTAGGCCGTATTCCGAGAAGATGCCCTTTTTACCTCCTTCGGGTAGGATTCTTGGAGTAAGGCCTCCCTTGCTGATCTTAAGGGCTGTGAGGGCATATGCGGAAGGAGATGTTCCTTCAGGTATCCCTGTCTCAAGCCATTCATTTTACTACTTAAAATGTTTAATTATCCAATATTTGCTATCCACACCCCAAAACTACACACACAAAGGCACTACTGATGTTTGCTATTCAAGCAAAACTTTGAAGGTAATTATATATATCAAAATATATTATATATCATGCTTAAACACTGTATGGCTATTAATTGACATCTTCTGTGTGTGCATAGCGTGATGCAGTAGAATTGTTCTTGGTAAGCAAAACATGTATGGATAGTTTTGTCAGATTCAGTTTTGTATTTTCCAATTATTGCATTCATCCTAACCTCACAACTTCTCCAGTCTTCATTTGGTTCCAACTGAACACTTGATTTTTTTTTTTTTTACATCACATGAACATTCATAAGCCACTTTCATTATTTCTTCAAACGCATACATTTTTCCAGATACACACATTTCCTCCATGTAACATTCCTCATGTACAGTGCAATCTCATGGCTACAAGAAGCTTAGTAGATGATGGTAAGAATTGGAGTTCTGATGCTGACTCTGGAAACACTTTATGAGGTTGGAAATGGAGTACCAGCCTTGGAGATCTCTTCCTCCACCCTTGCAGCCAATGTGGCTCTTTGGGCATCAGCTGTGGCTATATGGATGGAAGACCAACCTTAGAGCTAGCACTGGAGATAATATGTCAGGGGAAAGAGTGGGTAAAGAGTGAAGGGGTCTGCTAGGATGTCTCTTGCTGGGGCCTCACCCTCTCCTCCTCACCATTAGGGCAAAATACTTAGATGGCAGAAGTCATCTCTCTCTGTCTCTCTCTCTTTCTCTCCCCCCCTCCAACCCCATTGTAGTTTCCCTGGAGGTGACCAACTGTGATTGAAAAGATAAAGTCAGGGAAACAGGGTCTACTGCTTGTTGCATCATAGGCACATGATCAGTTATTTGCTGTAGCTCAGGAGTATCTTAATAAAAGGGGCACTGGGGGAAGAACTATATAAGAGGAAGCTGCCATATGGAGAGCCAGTGTGGCGTAGTGGTTAAGAGCATGGGACTGGGACTCAGACAATCTGGTTTCTAGTCCCCTCTCAGCCATGGAGCCAACTGGGTGACTTTGGGCCAGTCACAGACACTCAGCCCAACCTACCTCACATGGTTGTTGTTGTGGGAAAAAGGCAGGATATAAATTGAAAAGATAAATAAAATAAGCTCTTCCCTCCAGAACTGACATCAGCAATATCAGTTCTCCTGTTTGCTTAAGTGTCTGCATCCTGGCTTGTTGTATGAGCTCCACAGGTCTTCCTGGTAGCTGTGGTGTGGTTCATTTCCTGTATCTTGCCTGACCCTTGCTACTTCTGGTTCCTGCCATGTTCTGCCTTTCCATGTTACCACAGCAATGCAGGTCTTCCTGGGTACTGTAGTGCCTGCATCTTGTTATGTACTCTGTCAGGTTAACCTGCCTCAAGGTACCTGTGCTTGTCTTCTTAGTTCTCAGCACTTGGCTTCTCCATGACCATGTATGTGTCTTGCCTTGCCACATACTCCTGTATGTATGATCTTGGCCCATTCTGCGGCTAGGACATGGACTTGATAGTGAACTTAGCTACTGAATTTCTGGCACTATGTGGACTCAGTATTGCCTTGGGTTCCGTTGCCTTCATCTCGGTGCCTTTCTCTTGTCTCATGCAGACCATGTACCAGGCTGTGATTGCATCAGGAGGGGGCTGTGGGCCAAAGACCTGCTTTCCTGGTTTCTCCATGAAGAGCAACACAAGAAAGATGGTGCACTCACCAGGCCTTTATTCTTCTGTTACACTTCCACTGCACGCATCCCGCAGAGCCTTGGCCCTTGTCTGCTGTAGCAACCTTCCGCCCTGTCGCTATGGCAATGAGCTGCGCCATCCCGGCAGTAGCACTCCCAGTCTCTGCTCGTGGTTTGCCCTGGCCTGCCTGCCAGTGGCAGCCACACCAGCTCTTCCTCCAACACATGTGTGTTTCCACGCTCTTTGCTCTCTCACTGTCTCTCGCTGTCTCTCTCTCCTCCCCCCCCCACTTCCTCTGCCTCCTCTTTATGTTCCCTCCTCGCACACCACTCCATCCAACCCAGCTCTTCCTGCCTCGGTCCACAATCCAGTACAGCTGCATGCTCACTCGTATCCCCTGGCCACTGCTTCCTTGCAAATTGCTCTCCCCACATGGACTCCCAGCCTCGCCTGTTGTCTTCAGCATGGCCCTGTGGAAGGCCCCAGGAAAAGGGGTGAGCCCCTCTGTCTCCTCACACAGGCCCAACACTTTTCTGAACCCTTTCTACACTCATTTCAATTCAATGCCTTCTGTGAATAGAAAAGCTCATCAGCAAGGTACCTGACCCCCTACATACCATTTTCAAGGGTCTGGAGGATCAGATAGGATGCGTAGTCAATTTCAGTTAGCCTAGTTGTACATGTCTAAAGATGGAGCAGTCTAATGGGATGTTTATGGTACCAATAGCTTCAGCTATTAGGAGGTATAGAAATGTAATAATAATAACTCCTATTCCTCCTAACTTTTCCTACTGCTCAAACAAGAGCAGCAAGAACAACAACAATGAAAACAAATTAGAAAATGTGGGTACCCTTGGTTGGATTGCCCTTGCATCCATTCTTCTTGGCAGGCAATACACATGAAAGGGCATATGAGAACATTGCTACCATGGCAGATTTGGTGGTAACTGGTCAACTGATGATTTCTTTCAGAAATATCTATATTGTGTCACCATCATGTGACCTGCCACATTTGCACATATCTTTTGGCACAATTGTGATGCACAAGAACACACCTGTGTCATTAAAATACAATGTAAGAAGGAAACCTGTGTGCTACTGTTCCAGTGGTGTCGGGAAGCTTGGCAACTCTGCCCTTGTGAATTCTTCTGTGAAATGGCTTGATGTCCTCAGTCAAATATGCAGACTGGAACTTAACTCTGAGAGAGGTTTTATTTCTCCAGATGCTTCATCATAATTCTTGGAAGTTTAAATGTATCAAATTATGCATTCATTTTTTGAGAGAAAATATACATTATAATAAAACTTTGAGAGGAAAATGACATTTAAACATATACTGAAAGACTATTTAAATGTCTATTTCAGATTAACATGAAATGAAAGACAATAGAATGATGGATAATAATGTGGGGCAGCAACTGAGACTGGAAATAGAATGTCTCTTTGATTATATTGTCACTTTAACATGGTTACACATGGGATTGTAGTTTTAACATTGTTGTTATCCACCCTGAGATTTTTACAAAGTGCAAGATATAAATGGAAATGCATGAACAAATAAAATGATCAGGCTTTGTTTTCTAATTATCCCAGAGCAAGAGAAAAGACTGATAGTTTTCAAGGAACTGTTTTCTGGTAAATATAACTCTTTCCATCTATCCCCCCTTCATTTTGTTGGCAGAGAACATGGAAGAGAATAAAATGCTTCTGTGCTAAAAACAGCAGATAATGTGAACTTGCCAACTAGGCACTTCCAAGACTGGAAGGCAGTTTTCTGTCAAAATTCATACGTCTCCAAGGGTTGTAATGCACTTACTAGGTAAATTAATGCCTATAAAATTTGTAGTTGTTTTTTTAAAATGTTCACAAGTATGCATTTTTAAAAAGTACACAATCATTTTATTCTGTTGGAGCAGAAATGCTTAAATTTGCAGAAGTGCATTCATAAGTGAAAACATTTGGGGGAAATGTGTAAAAATGTGCATTTTAAAAATGCATAGAAAAATTTCCATGCAGACTCAAAAAATGCAATCTAGAATCAATACAGAAAAGACTACGTAGTGGAAAAACTCAGAATCTAAAGAAAATTTAGCTTGACAGATTGATTCATTTTTGTTCACGAGCACTCTTCTCTGACTTGGAGAGGCGCACTGCAGTGCTCAACAGCAGTTCTCTTTCTGCCTTTCAGAAAGACTGTTGCACTAATAGTTGAGTGATAATGTAGGGCATACAAATAATTGCGATCAATCAATACTGCCTTTCTTCCCACAGCAAATTACCTACGCTCTAGGAGATAAGCAAGTGGAGATTATATTGGCAGTCTTGCTTGATGCCAATATAAACTCGACTATTCACCTATAGAATATTCTTGGCTTGGCAGATATAGGCAGAAGGTAAATCTGCAGAAATTGTAGACTTCAGCTCCCAGAATCTCCTGTCAGCATAACCAATAGAAGAGCTGGGAGATCTGCTGAGATTTGCATTCCTTACTTTTTCATCTTACTTTTTCATTTTTCTTTCTTTTATAGATAATTTATTTAAATGTTGTTGTATTCATTAAGGAAGTAAGCTACTGAACATCTTGAAATCAATATGCTTCTTGTACAAATAAAGTTTTATTTTTATTTTAGTCCAAATAAAATTGTATTTTTAAAATAACAATAACAATAATAATAATTTAACTCAGCTTCATTTGCATACCAAATTAACATGCTCAGGACCACATAGTTTAACAAAGGAGCCTTATAGCTTGACCATGATACAGTTGGAGAAGTTACTTAATTAGAATGGAATAAAAATCCTAGTGGCAGCATTAGATACTGAGGGAGGGAAAGGGAGGGAGAGAGGGAGCTATTGAGAAGTTAAAGATACTCCATATTCAAATGAAATACGGAGTGTACTCATGACAGTGACAAAAGTGATTGCTTGTCCCCACCCACATTTACCTTCCCCACCTAATCCAGCCCAGTTTCAACTGTAAACCTGAAAGCAGAGGATGCTTTATGTTTAATGTGTATATTGTGCTTAGTAATTTTGGGGACTGTTTTTCATTATCATTTTCACAATACACTTATAACCAACTTTTTTTCTCATGAGGAAACCTAGGTAGCTTACTTAGTTCTCCTCTACTCCATTTTTATCCTCACAACAACCTATTTTTAACATCATCGTCATATTTAATCTCATTATTATCACCATATTTCTACTTCCTTTGAAAACAGAAAAGGAACTTGAACTGCTATCCAATCCTGAAACACAGAATTCTGTTCTGAGTGAATTTTGGAGCATTTGCTGTTTTTGGACCACTTGTCTGAACTTCTATAGAAACTATAGAAAGCCACTTGTATGCCTCAATTAAGAAAATATAAAAGCATAAAGAAATTCTGTGATAATTATTCCCCAACCCACCTTAATTAGGTTTTGAAAAGAAATTTAGAAGAGTTCTTGTTGTCAGCAAAGAAATGAAATGAAATTACTGTTCAATGTATAGACATCTTTCTTGTTTTCTTTCTTTCTTTCTTTCTTTCTTTCTTTCTGGGAAGAAAATGATGTTTTTCACTTGTTTGCTTTATAACCACAAAATAACTTTGCATAATCACTGCAGCAAATGGTGAAAAGGACAGCAAATGAATAAAACTTGCCAACTTCACAGAGATAACTAAGCCATTGCAGTGATTTTTCTTAGTGCTTTACTATTCAGTTTACTCTGTCCTTTGCAGGCAGATTATATTTACCTCAGATGGTGACTTAGGAAAAAAGAAGCTTTAAAATGCAGATGTCCTAATACAGACATATTTTTTAAAGCATTTGTATGCATTTTATATTTTCCCTCTATTCCAATAACCAGATGGCTTGAGCTTCTTGGAACATGAGCTAGTCATAACTTCTGTCTTGCTCACTTATTGCAATTTATGGTAGGAAGCAAAGTTCCTACTTCTTTCCTGTGGAGGAGCAGGGGGAAATATTTAGTGGATTCTTAGAAAAGTGTATGAGATTAGGAACTTGCCATCTCCTTTTGTCAAGAGTAGCCCTTTGTTTTTCACACTCCCACAATATATTTGGTATGCAGTGATTGTCAAGTCATTGACCTGCAGTCCTTTGAGCAGAGGTGCTGAACCTCAGGTTCATGAGATAAAATTGGCCCATCTGAAGTTCTAATCTGGTCCCCTGGCAGCAAACCAGGAGTTCAGTGGCTTTATAACTCTTGCACTTCTTCAACTTTCCTAAAGGAAGAAATGTCTTTCCTAACTCTTAGCAGGAAACTAAAGTATGTAGCTTTTTTGGAATTCTCGAGACCTGCCCCTTTTGCATCTGGCCTGGCTCACTACTGTCATGTAGCCCTTGAGAGCATCTCCAGGACTGAATTTGGTCCTCATACTAAAATAAATTTAACCCTCATGCTTTAAGTATCTTCTTGAGAGGCTAGAGCAAATACAGACATCTATGTTTCAAAGAGATAGCTGAAAAATCATTGCTTTTATCATCACTCTTCCAGATCAACATACCAAGCTTGTTTATGTGTTTATGGCACATTTATTTGTTTAATCTTAATGTTTATACACCACCCCATTCCCATAGGCTCTGTGCAGTTTACAAGAAAGTGAGTAATATTGACTAATACAACATATTAAATAAACTGACATGAGAACTAATCTGGGAAGGCTTGTCAGAAGAATACATTTTTAACTCCCTCTTAAAGGTAGGTATTTGGGAAATCAGACACATCACCCCTGGCAGATCATTCCACAGCTTAGGGGCAACCACTGAAAAAGTCCTCTGGGTAGTTGACATTAATCTTACATAAGTAAGCTTCAGAAGATTATTCTCAGAGGACCTTAGCTGGCAAGGCAGATTGTATGGGCAAAGGTGCCCCTGAAGGTAATTTGAAACCAAGCCATAAAGGGCTTTAAAGGTAATTACCAACACTTTGTACTGTCTCTGGAAATGTACTGACAACCAGTGTAAAGACTTCAAAATAGGTGATATGTGATCAGCTTAGAGGGCCCTTGGGCTGATTAGCCAAAAATAAGTGTATAAATAAAAAATGTGGTCTTTCCATGTTGAGACAGAGACCAGCCTGGCTGCCATATTTTGTACTAGTTGCAGTTGCTGGAGTAGACACAATTGTAGCCCTATGCAGAGTGTGTTGCAGAAATTTAGCCTAGAAGTTACTAATGTGTGCAATACTGTTTTCAGGCCATTCTCCTCCAGAAAGGGACATAATTGGCAATTCAGCTGAAGATGATAGCAGACACTCCTGGTCATGGGTTCTATCTGAGCAGGCACCTCCATTTTGTCTCAATTCAATTTGTTTTTACTCATCCAGCTCATTACCAGCTTCAGGCAATCATTCAGAGAAGAGAAGCTATCTCTAGAAGCAGCAGCAGATGATGGTAAGGAGATCTGGGGGCCATCAACATACTGATAACATCCAGCACCACTCCTGAAGAAGATCTCTCTCAGCAGCTTCATGGTGATGTTAAACAGCATTGGAGACAGAATGGAATGGAACCCTGTGGGTCTTTACAGGTCAGCTCCTTTTTAGAAGAACAACAGCCTCCATCACCATCAGGAACTTCCTTTTCAGCTAGGTTGTGCTCAAATACCTTATGGAACTACCATGCCATGCTGCTTCACACTCTTGGGTAGCCTTGAACCCAGGTCAAATATTACAAGCACCATTACCCCAGTTGATGCCTAAACATAAGTAAGAGAATGGTAAGGATGTGGAAATCATGAAAACTCAATGTTTGAATTCCACCTTAAACTCATTCTGACTCATGCCTCTTTGCAAACAATTGCAAACTATTACTTTTTTCTTTTTGTATCTGAGCTTCTTTTTCCAAATATATACACCATTTTTTCTCCCACTAAATAAAGCATTTTTCAAAAATATGTTTTTCATGTGCATTTTTTAACATTCTGTTGCTGCTGTTCTTGCTGTTCTAAGAACACTTCACAAACTCAGGAATTAAGAGACTTCAAGCACAGATTGTGTTTAAGCAGGCATTCTGCTCAAGGAGATGTGAACTGGGCAAATTCTGGTCAAAAACAAGCTGGAATGGATTTCTCATACATGCCTACCACGTAGCAGCACTCAGCATGAATTAATACTAGAGTGTAGTGAGTTTCTCTCTGTCACAGAATGATGTAGAAAGCTCTGCTATTCATGGTTGAGGAGGTAGAAGGCATGCAAACAGTACTGGCATCTTTATGACAACTTTAATGTGATAGTCTGAGCTCTTTGGCCTAAGTGTGATGGTGGCATATCAATGTCTAGGGGTGCTCGAGGGATTTGGTCTTCACAAATTCTGATTTGAATTGACCTGATCAACATTCAGATAAATACATGGATTGCAACAATGTACTCCAACCTGGTACCCTCCAGATGATTTAAACCTCAAATTCCTAAGCCCCAGCTAGCATGGCCAACGGTCAGGAATTTCAGGAGCTCTCATCCAAAAAGCTCCAGGGCATGAACTCAGGCAAGACTGAATAAGAATTTCATTGGGTGTTGCACTGCCTAACTGTTCTGCACAGCTTCCCTGTAACTGTTCTAACACAGTTGTTTGTACATACATATATACACAAGCAAGGTACAACAAGAACATCTTCAGATACATCCAAAACAAAAGATATGTGAAAGAGAAAGGTGTCCAGCTACTTAAAGTAGATGACAGAGTGATAACAGATGATAAGGAAAAGGTGGAAGCACTCAATTCCTACTTAGACTCAGTCTTCCCCCACAAGAAAATCTACAATCAAAAGAAAGTATGTGCTGAAAGTGAGGAATGGCAGCCCAAGACTGATAGACAAATGGAATATCTAGATAGAACAAACACATTCAAATATCCCTGGCCCAATGAGCTCCTCCCAGAGTCATAAAAGAGCTAATAGTGGAACTCTAGGAACCACTGGCTATTAACGTCAATAAATCTTGGGAAACAGGAAAAGTGCCAGACAACTGGAGAAAGGCTAACTTAGTCCCTATCTTCCAAAAGGTGTGGTGGAGGGAGGTGAACCTGGGAACTACAGACCAGTTAGTCTGACATCAATCCCTGGAAAAATTCTGAGCAAATTATTAAAAAATCCATCTGCAAGCACATTGAAAAAAATGCAGTGTTTATTAGAAGCCAACATGGATTTATGAAAAATAAATTCTGTCAGGTTAATTTAATCCCCTTTTTTGACCGGATAACCTCCCAAATGGACAGAGGGATCACCATGGAAATAATCTACCTGAACTTTAGCAAAGCTTTTGACACAGTGCCCCATGACATTCTGATAAGCAAGTTAGCAAAAGTGGACTAGATGGAAAAACTATTAGGCAGATCCAAAACTGGCTGCTAAATCAGACACAAGAGTGTTTATCAATGGCACCTTCTCCAACTGGAGGAAAGTAACTAGTGGGATGCTGCAGGATTCAATTCAAGGCCCAGTGTTCTCCAACATCTATATTAACAATTTAGATGAGGAAGTCTAAGTAATGAATCAAATTTTCATATAATACAAAATTTGGTGCAATAGTGAATACCTAGAAGACAAAATGAAGATCCAGGGCGGTCTTGATAAACTTGAATGCTGGGATGAAAGCAACAGGATGAGATTTAATAGGGACAAATGCCAAGTCCTCCCACCTAGGAAAAAGAAACCATATGCGTCGAGAAAAGGAGGAAAGGTGGAAAGAAATATAACACCCTTTAGATGGCTATACATACTTACATATGACTGTCTACTGCTGAGGGAGAGATGGGACAGTTTGGTGCATCCCAATTGGCTGAAGCTAATTGACTTTCTATGGCGGTAATGAATTCTCTAGAGATGTTCTACCTCATCACAATGTAATTGGTAAATGTTACTTACTTCTTCCTCTTTTCCTCCTCATACCATTTTTGGTTACTCTTGTGCTTTTTAAAAATAGTATAACACTTGAAAATGACTGCATGCAACAGCAACTATTCAGTCCTGTAGGACAGGGGTGGGCAGAAGGCACATTTTCCAGCATGGATAGAAGTTGAACCGTAACGCTTCTAGGGAACTGCTTTTTGCCAATACCTGCCTCATTGCATTAGGAAACATAAATAAGAAGTAGGCTATCTGGGAATACCCTAAATTGTTCAGGAATAATCTCAAAGTTCTAAAGAGGATTTTTTAGGAATCCTTATGCCATCCCTCCTTTGGGTATGATACTGCAAATGTGATACTTTCTCTGCTCGCCTAAGTCACATGTTTTAGATAGATACATTTAGAGATGATTACAAACTGAAATGGTTCCCACTAATGTTATTGCAGTTTCCAGGTTTTCAAAGCTTTGCCTGCTTTGGTGACACACTCCGTCTGTTACACCAGTTGCTGTCTTTGGAACGCTAGGCATAATTTAAGACTCAAAAATGTGGTTGGATTTTCTCCCAATTCTTGCAGGAGATTAATAAGCCCCCTGTAGCCTTTGGTAATACTTTAAAAAGCATTTATGAAAGCAAGGGAAAATGTAAATACTCTAAAGTATTTTATTTTCTCTTGTCAGAGCAGAATTATCCTGTCTGTGCACAGCTAGCTACCATGTTTTTTATGCACAATAATCATGCCTCTATTTTTAGGTAATGAAGCAATCAATGATTCAGATAGAAATACTAAAAGGCAATCCATCTTTTTATTTAATGCTATTTTTGCTTCTAAAAAAACTCCAACAGGATTCTACAAACATATAATTTGTTAAACAGCTTAAAATAAAGAGAGAGAAGAAGAGAAGAGAAGAGAAGAGAAGAGAAGAGAAGAGAAGAGAAGAGCCGTATTCTGCAATAATACATAATCATTACTAAATCAGATTTTGCATGTGTATGGTTACTTTTCAATGTAACTTGGGATATTCAAATGCTGGATTAGATGCCATGTGTTAGAATGAACATAAAATGGAGCTTATTCAAAAAACAACAAAAAAAATCCTTGGGAAATAATGTGGAAAAAGAAAGGGAGCATCTGTGTGAAAACAGATTGAGGAAATGAGGTTCACTTCCAAAATCAGACAGGAGCTATGTTGTCCTAGGAGAGATCAATTTTGCCTTCTCTATCCTACATCTATATGCAATTGACAGCAAGGAGGGTGCATTACGTGCCCTGCTTAGGAATGGACAAATCTGTCATTTCCACTTCTTCATATTCACGTCTTCAAAGTCATTGCCACTGCTGTCATCTCAAGTTCTTCCTGTCCTGAATATGAAAGAAAAGAAAAAAAGTACTTTCTGATCAACATTGAACAGAAAGGAAATTCTCATTGATATAGACTGGCTAAATTCAATAGGCTTAGCTGTTCCCAACATGCAGAGCCATGATGCAGGTATATGGTGTTAAAGATGAAGAGCAGGTCAGAAAAACAAGATGACCAACCTTAGTCCATAGTCACATAGTTGCATGTTCAAAGGCTGAAACACCGACTTTTAAGAGCAAAGGAATGCCAACCTTAGGCTGGATGGACAAATCTGTCTTCCACACTCAAATTACTTTAATCTCAAGGGCAGGGCATGGGTGTTGAGAATGCTGTTTTCTTTTTTTTAATATCAAAAATGTTTGATTTTTAACATCAAAGTGATACTCATGTAATTTGAAAGCTATAGGATATGCAAAGAAAAATCAGACATAAATGTGGACACTTAATGGGAACAAATGTCACACCAAGGGTCTGTTTAGATTATCCCTTGCCTTGGTCGCAACAACATCCTCTTGAATACACCTCAGCCTTCTAAAGAGAAGAATCTTATCAAACAGAAGCTAACAACGCCGTACCAAATCTGAATACATTTGTCAAAAATAGGAATAAGCTGTTCTGTGGGTACTAGAAGAGTTACTGTTATCTGATGGTGGGGGACAGGGTGGAGCTATAGTTTGCTTATACTTATGCAAGGAGTCAGGAAAGCATACGTGATAACCCCATTTAATTTTCATGGGGAAAACATGAGGAAAGGGGTTTGGCTTCTCTTGGAATCTGGATTTGACACCTGGGAGACCCAAGCTTCTGCACCCCTCTACTGCATCATATTTATTTCATGGAATATCAGCATAGGATAATCAATGAGCCAGGACTGAAACAAATGGAATGGTGACAGTTTCAACTCATCGTGCAAACAGTTTGGTAACTGCATTCATAATACTACTGCATAAACTAGTTATGCTAAAATGATTTAATTGTATAGTTTGCCAGGCAACTTTGGCTGGATTGATTATAGTGGCTCGATATTTGCTGTCCTCAAATTGATAAAATGTGTGCTGATGTTGTTGTTGTTGTTGCTGTTAGTCGCAAAGTCGTGTCCGACCCATCGCGACCCCATGGACAACATTCCTCCAGGTCTTCCTGTTCTCCACCATCCCCGGAGTCCACTTAAGCTCATCCCGGCTGCTTCAGTGACTCCATCCACCCACTTCATTCTCTGCTGTCCCCTTCTTCTTTTGCCATCTATTGTTCCCAGCATTAGACTCTTCTCCAGGGAGTCCTTCCTTCTCATTAGGTGGCCAAAGTATTTAAGTTTCATCTTCAGTATCTGGCATTCTAAAGAGCAGTCAGGGTGTGTAAGATACAACAAATATTCTCTCCATTAGAGGGATTACCTAAAAGTGAAAATTCACACACCAGAAAAAGCACAGCTTTGAAAGAAGCTTCTTCTGTTTTTCCTACTGAAAATCAGAATGGCTTCTTGCTAGAAATTCTAGTGAAGAATTTCCATTACTGTCTGTTTTTCTATAACTTCTTCCTGGACAAGTCAGGAATCTGGCTTGCTCCATGTGCTGTGCAAAGTCAGACTTCATTTTATGATTATGGTGTTTAAGCCTCATTCTTTCTATTATGGTGTTGAGATGAAATTCCAGGTCTATCTGAGAACCATCCTATTTCTCTTAGCTTAGTCCAGACAGATCACTTAAAAAAGTATTTTCACATATACACAGTTAGAGGGTATGAGAAAAATATTTGATATACAAAGCTGAAAAAAGACTAAATTCAAGCAATGGTAGACATATCTTATGGATTATATCTGACAAAAATGTAAGCATACATCTATGCTCATTTGTAATATTTCAGGGCTTCTCTAAGTGAAGTACTCATTGTGCCTTCATGACCTTCACTCATGGAAATTTGTAGTCATACTCCCCCAGGCCTTCTCTAGTGTTTTCCAGACTTTTTATAGGGTTTTCTTCAGAGTGAGGATGGTCAGCTATTAAAATTCACATTTCTAATTGAAATTTGCCAATCCACTGTTCTGCAGCTGTATCACCACATCACAGGTTGGTGAACAGAATGTGTAGCGAGGCAGATAAATGCAATGCTGGGCGGGGGACTCTGTAAAGTGTACATCTGGAACTGTAATTGCTGCCAGGTTCTGTCTGGTCCGGTTGACTTAACAACACCATATTTGGTGCCCAGATGCAGGTAGTGTGCAGAGGCCACAAAGAGGACCATGTGTGGCCTGCTGCTTCCAGAGCTGTGCATGTTCACAAGGGACTGGAGTCAAAGAGGGGAGAATTCAGCAATTTTGTAGCCTGCTGGCAACAAACATAGTGGACTTGACCAGGACTAGACATGTGCTAGAGAATGTGAACAATCTGAAGAGCTGTCTTGTGTAGAGATGGGGTAGAAAGGGTTTTAAAATAAATAAATAAAGGAAATAAATGTCTGGTCAGCCCAGAGTGTGGGGAACTGCTGTGAGCAGAGGGCTGTGCCCAACCCATCCAGATGCCACTGCATATGATGGCTATTGCACATGCAATTTTGTGCTCTGGAATTGAATTTTATGCTGCAATTGCACCCATTAACGTAGCTAAATTTTAAATCCACTTTCCCTTTAATTGGATCATTCCCATTCCCTCTGCAATATCTCTATTTATTCAAGGTGGCTGATGGTTGGATGGCAAGTTGTGACACTGCAGAGAGTACTGCATTTTTCCTTCCACAAGAAAAACAGAAGAAGCAGCTTCCGTAAAGGAGCAGGTTAAATCCTCAAACAGAGAAGCACTAAACTGATCATACCATTTATTCATGAACTCAGCATCTCCAAAGTTGTCTTATGGTTGGAGACTTAATTTTTTCAGAACTATAATATGCTGCATTTTCCATTCAGTTGTAACATTTAATAAGAAACAAGCCCCAGTGTATACTGTGGCCAGTGAATGAAGGTTTTTCAGATGCAAGGCACAGAAAGTGGGCCCCTCTCTCAATGAGTCCATCTTCTGAGTGGGGTGCAATATTGCTCTATAAGCACCTCAAAGGTTGTCACAAAGAGGAAGGTCAAGATACCCTCTCCCTCACACTAGGACACAGAATAATCAGCTCAAGTTGTGACAACCCACATTCAGTTCAGATATCAGGAAAATTTGCCTCACTGTCAGAGCAATACGGCAGTGGAATCAGCTGCCTAGAGAGGTGGTGGATTCTCCCACGCTAGGGACATTCAAGAAGAAACTGGTCGGCCATCTGAGTAGGATGGTGTAAATTTGTTACCTACAACAGCAGGGGTTTGGACCTGATGGCCTTCATGGCCCCTTCTAACTCTATTATTTTATGATTCTGTCATCTCTTTCTCTCATCTGTCTGTCTTATTTATATTTTCTCATTTTTTTTCCTTTAAAGGAACTCAAGGTGACTTACAACTTTCTCCTCTTACTCTCAATCTTATCCTCAAAGCATCAACCTGGCAGCATCGTTGGGCTAAGAGTCTGTGAACGTTTTCAAGTCATCTGGGGAGCTCCAGGGCCAAATGGAGACTAGAACCCAGATCACCAGAACCCTCTCCCACCCTCTCAACCACTACGCCACAGATCCATTGCTACCATGTGCTCTTGCTGTCCCCCTTCTTTCTTATCATTTCTACCACTCCCTGACTGGCAGAGAGCCTGTGAGGGAATCTCACTCTAGCTTCTCACCACTGCTACCATCAGGGCCAGAGCAAAAGGCAGGTGAAGAAGCAGGTTGCCATGGTGATGAGGAGGTGCAGTACCCAGGAGGCCTTGTTATTGGGGTGTGAACCCTCAGCTGGCACCCAGCCATGCTGTGCTTCATGCTAACTACAGAAAATTGGACTTCCACCTGGGTAAATGTGGATAACATTGTAAAGTGTTCTCTGCTTGTTTCCTTAAAAAATTCCATAAAAAGACAGCAATGATTTAGGTAGCTTTGTGATACATATTTTGTGATACATTTTAACACCAACATTTAATAAAATATAATGGCAATTTTATAAAATGGTAAAGATTTTTTCTCCCAATACTTTGTGGGGGGGTTTCTATATAACAAAGTAGAAAATCCCTCGCATATATGTGACCTCAAAATATCTGTGCAGAATAGTAAGTGAAACAATAACTCCCTCCCTTTTTCTTGTTAGAGAATATGAATAGGAATAGGTCAAGACGATTCCTTCTGACTCTGTAATTCTTGATCTATGTTTTCTGTAAGTCGAGCTGCCAGCATGAATGCCTTGAGACAATTCTTGACAAAAGACAAAGGAGAGCCAGTAATGTCTAGGCAATGTGTTTCAACAAAGGATGGAGCAAGAAGTCATAGATGATGGGTGAAGATGACTCACCCCCCCACACACACTTTCTTCCAGTAAGGGAAGGGAAGAATGAACTCTGTGAGTGTGGCAGAATGTTATTCTGTCCTGAAACTGGGTCTGTAAAGGGAGAACCGAGCCAATTTTGCTTTCAAAAGGAAATCTAATAGCATGGTGATACCAGAAAGCTGATATCTGTTGGAGCACTATGCTGACAATACCCGTCTTATGTCACCTTATACACCTGTGTAAATACATCTTTTAGCACTAATATTTCTACTGAATTCCTCCTAAGAAATTTGAATCTGGGTAAGTCCTGGTGAAACTTCTCCCCAATCAAAAGTGAGAGTAGCCCCTCACCCCAGTGGACTAGCAGCTATCAGTGGAACAGGAAGGGAGCAGATTAGGGGGAATTCTCCAGAGCAGAATTTTTGGGATGGATGATTACAGGGGGGAGAAGAAAATTTCCATAGTAATTAGGAACACATGCACTGGAATGGCCCTGGGCTTCACTCTATATTCAGAAAGGCTTTCACTGCATCCTATTGAACCAGATATGAGTAACCAAAGAGTTGACTTCCATTTTGAAGATATTTTGAGGGGCCACATTCGAGCAATGGATCAAGTTGGAGGGAAGAGTGGCCACATCTCAAAAACATATGCCCCCAATTCCATTAATATCAGTGTATAGTTGGAAACATGATTCAGACATAAGCATGCTTGGAATTGGGGGCATATGTAAGCATGAGCTGTGTGCCTGCTCACAAACAAGCAGACAAACCTCTGGATTTCTGCTCAGAGGTAAACAGAGTTGAGTCACTCTGCAGCACTTTCGATACTACACTAATATTAAGCCTGTGCATGTCTACTCAGAAGTAAATAGGCAAGCCTCTAGGTGCCTACTTAGATTTAAGCAGGACTGAATAACTCAATAGCATCCTTTTCTATCCCTGGCCCCTTTGCCCTGCAAGAGAAGAGCCTTCTTTTGGCTCTGAGCAGCAGCTGATCAGAGATAAGTGTGATCATTTCCTCTGTGACCATTGAAGAAGGAAAAAAAATCTCTTATCAGCCACTGATCAAAGATAAGATCTTTGTGGCAGGGGCAAAAATCTGGAGCAAGAGGCTTTTGGGAAAGATGGGGAATGACTGTGGTCCAGATTAGAATGAAAGATCTGAGGTTCTGCACCAAAGCAAGAAAGAGGGTACTACATGGCTTGCCTTCCCCTGAAATCATGGCATCAGAGGACGCTCTGATTCAGAGATAGAATTAGGGCAAAGTCAGCTTCTGGACTGCCAGGGTACTGGCTTCTGCCTTGTTCTGCAGCCGACTGTGCTCAGGAGGAGGCAGGTAGACCTCTCCCCTGCAGCAGGAGCCAGTTTGGGGAAACTAGTTAATGTGTCTCAGCCTGAAGATAATTCCTGAAAAGGGGCCTGGAGGCAGACTTGGCTCAGGCAGGGGCATGGCCAGGCTGTCTCCCAGGCAAGGCCAGTGCTTGAAAAGGAGATAGGAAGGACAACCAGTCAGGCAGAGTGACCACAGTGCCCTTGTCTCCAGGGTAGATTATCTGAAATGAGAATTGAACTTGGGCTCACTTAGGGCTTCTGGTGAGTTGCTTCTGCTTTGTGTCTCACTATAATGAAGGAGTTCACTGTTGCTTTCACATCTGTTTGGTTGCTGATGTTGCACAGCAGTTGCGCTTGACACTGCTGGCACAGTGGAGTGAGGGGCTAACTATTATGTGCATCAGATTCTAGGCACTTAAGGGGCAGAAAACTACATCCGGGCTCCAATCATGCACTTTGGATATTCTCCTATACCCATGGATAGTTGTAATTTATTTGTCGAGTGAAAACCAACTCGATCTGCTGTTGCAATGGAGGGACAACCTCACCACAGGAACAGTCACCGCTATGGAAGGATGCACATGCAATGTTTGGCTTGGTTCCGATTGTCTGAATTCTTCTGCAAAGTTCATTTCACCTTGCTGCCTGTACACCCCACACTCTGATTTGGAAAATGAATCCCTAATTGGGATAAATGCATATTTGTGCATGTGAGAAAGAGCTCAGTCCTTACTCAAATTCACATTTCACATTTTAGCATTGGGAGGGGATATGCATTTTTTAAAGTGTGGAAAATGTGGGAGATTCGTGTCATTGCACATGTGCACAAATTTTGGATTTTTTTTCAGTTTGCACTCTTTTAAATGTACACTTTTGAATCTGAATGCAAATCTGGGAAGCTGTGAAGAAACTCTCAGCAATATGGAATTCTTATACACAGGGGCAGATTCTCATTGCACTTCCTTTTCTTTCTACAACAAAACAAACATTAAAGAGGAAATGAGGGAATGATTATGGAAGGCCTTTTGATTAATTTGATTGTGACAGAAGCCCACCATTTGGAAAAAACTCATAATATTTATGTAATTTAAGGAAATTATGATGGGAAAGTACCTGGTAATCTAAGTTGTGCTAATATCACAGAATGGATAGAAAATTTTGCTTGTTTACAAGATATTGTGCCTGCTTAAGGAATTTTGCTGCTTGAAGCGGAGGAATAAATGCCCATCCTGTCACCAGAAGGTAAAGATTTTAAATGCAGCATCATTTCATTTCTCTTCCATCCCTCTGCTGCCTCACTGGTCTGTCAAGCAGTGAACAGATTACATGATGTGTTCGTTCCATTAAGCACCATTTTGTGGATTGCTAGTCATAGGATAATAGAATTTCTGCTTATACCACATCACTGTGAACTGTGAAGTAGAGAAGTCCTATAATTTTCAGTATGTATTGTGCCACATGAACAAAATGGCACTCATTCCTCAATAGGAAGTGCTAACTACGATAAAAAAGAAAATGTCTTTTAACAGCCTTCAATTTTCTTTTCTGGTGATAGTTCCATGTTGTCATTTGCAAAACACATGATGCAGGGAGAATTTTATCTTCTCTGCAGCAAACACAAATCAATGGATGATGAAAATTCAGGAAGGCCACTTTTTCAGAGTGGGTTCCACCCCAGATCATGCTCTCACCCTCAATATTCTTGTCAAAGTCTGCATTCATTGTGGAGAAAATGCCTTGAGTAACATTATATACAATCCTATCAGGAGATGCAGAATACTTGTAAATAAGAAAAAGCTGAAAAGGAAAGAAGAAACCAGATTTATCCCATTTTTGTCACGCTTGGCCCCAGGCCTCATTTGTTAATGAAGTACAGTCTATTGAAAGCAGTGTTTGGATGTGACGCATGTTTCTTTCAGAGGTATCAGCGCATTTGATGAACAATTATGCACTCAGAAAGTTAATGTATGATGTTGGAAAATGTGTTCCCACAGCTGTTATATAAATTTGATATGCATGAGATAGAAATAACAATTGCAAAGAAATGGATGCCACCATGGAAGTAATCTGTAGCTCTGAGAGGCTACAGAGGCAAAATGGAAGCTATACACAGATGTGTGTACGGAACTCCAGAAATGGGAGCAGAATTAGATACACAGATGCTGAAATGTTTTGCCCTGCTCCTCTGGCTATTTCCTTATTTTATGTTGAACCCCAAGTCTACTTTTCATTCACTATTAGTGATGCTTTGGCTGCTCTGAATGAGCTGGATGAGAGCTTATAATCTGGAGTAGATAGAGGTGATCCTTGTCAGGAGACAGCCACACTCTGGAATAGAATTCATCCTGTTTCGAATTAGGTAGTATTCACCTTAGATGATTAGGTTCCCAGCTAGGAGAAGCTTCTGGACTTGGCTCTGTACCTGGAAGTCAGGTGGCAGCTGAAGGCAAGAAAGGAGTGCATTTGATCAACTTAACTGATGTTCCAACTGCATCAATCTCTGACATGTTCTGATGTGGTCACTTTTTTCTTACATCTAGACTGAGTAACTGCAATGCATTCTGCATCTTTTGAAGATGGTCCAGAATGTGGCAGCAAGAATTCTGGCAGATATTTCTATAAAGGGTCATACTACACATCCTGCACTTCTTGGCAATTTATTATGGGCACATTTCAAACAATTGACAATGTTCTTCAGAGACCCAAATGCCTTAGACCTGAGTTACCATAGGAGGTGCTTCCTCCCATACTGTTGTACCCTAACATCTGATGGAGAGTTGAAATGAAGTTGAAGTTGAGATGGGTCAGAGAAAGAGACTTTCTATGGCTGGACTGAAACTGTGGAGTTCTTTGTCTTGGGAGACTCTGTTGCCGGACTCTCTTATAGTGTGGGTGATCATTAAAGAAGGAAATACAATTTTGTTAGTGACTTTGGGCAGAGAAGATTCTGTTCTACATATATTAAGCAACTGAAAATGGCATCATTTAGCAAGACTCTGAATGGAGAAAATAAAAGAGCAGACTCAGAAAGCACTCCAAGATTCTATACTTGAGAAGAACAAACAACCACATTGAACAAGGGACAGAATGAGAAGAATTGAGAGGGGGATGTAAAGTTGAAGTTTGAGAAAACTGAGAAAGAGAGAATGGGTAGAGAAGCAGCAGGGTAAGACTGGAAGGTGAAGATCAGCTAACTGGATGAATCAACTGAAAGGATTATGAGAGCAAAGGAGAGGATCATGTAGACTAAGTAAAAGAGCAAAGACCATACTGATCACTGTTTAACTCCAATAAAAAAGGGGTAAAGATGAAGAAATAAAACAATTAAAAGTTTAGAAAAAGAGAGAGATGACTGATATGTTTGAAACCATGAGAATTTATCTCAAACTTGAGAGAACCAGGAGAAGAAAGTAGTAGTTACTGGTCCAAAGTTCAAACAAAAAGAAGTACAGAATACAGTTAGCAATACAAGTTACTGGAAAACAAGTTGAAGAACATTTAGGAATGGAAGCCCAGTTAGAAAGAAGCAATAAGATGAAAAACAGAGAATAATTTGAAATGTTGAGGAAAAAATGAATTTACTCTAAAATATTAGAATTTACTGAAGTAAGAAGGAAAGGCAGGAGAAATATAAGATCATAGATAAGGGAAAGGGATTAGAAAGCCTTTTTTAAAAAATGGGACTAATAAGGCTAGGCTTAGAGGCAAAAGAGAAAAACTGTCTGTAAGGAACATAGAAGAAATAATAGTCAGAGCTGTGAATTTCAAAACAGAAACTGGTACTGCATGAACCCATAGAACTGCACCAGCATTTTTCAGGAAACATATTTATCATGAAATAGTCAAAGAATTTTCTTTCTCAAGAAATGTTAGAGAAGTCCAGGTCTGCTTTCACCATCCATGAATAGGATGGATAATTCTAGGTCTAGTCAAATAATTTGAAGGAGACTGAGACTTGGAAGCAGCAATGAAGTAACTAGAAAGGATAATCAAGTATAAAAGGCCAATATAATCCATACAATTTTATTCCCAATCACTTTGTATGGTGTGAAAGCTGGATAGTGAAAAAACTGACAAAAAGAAAACTGCAAGCTTTGTGAATATTCTGGATTGGAGGAAAGTAGAAAAGTGGGTCCTAGATCAAACCAAGCCAGAGCTTTCCCTAGAAGCAAAAATGACCAAACAGAAACTGTCATACTTTGGCTCCAGCATGAGAAGGCAAAACACCCCAGAGAAGACTATCATGCTTGGGAAAGTAGAAGTCAAAAGAAGAAAAGAACGACCAAATAGGAGATAGACTGAGTCCATAAAGGAACAGCTCTTGAATTTACAAGAGCTAAGCAGGGCAGATGTTACGAAAGACAGTACATTCTGAAGAGCTTTCTTCCATAGGGTCACCATAAGTTGGACTCAGCTTGATAGCACATAACATCAACAACAATTGAAGCCTGTCTTAATATTGCTGAGTGCAGCAATGGCTGCAGTAGATTAATTAACACTGCATCAAGCAGTATTATTTTGTATTCAGTATGACCTTTTCCCCTTTCAGAAATCCCATACTCATGAAAGCAGTGGTCTCTAGCTCAGTTTTCATGTTCAAGTGCTCCTTCATAATGGAGCCAAGGAATGGCATGGCTGAATGACCCACCCCCTGAGAATGCTTTGTTAATGAGAAATGGCTTGAATTATTGGAAGGACCACCTTCAGCTGTATCATCCCACCTACACTTTAAGAACAGACCCTTTTCACTGGCCACTGATGAGAGTAGTACGTGATTGATCACATGAGAGAGGGCATTTTCTGTGGTGTTCCTACAGCTCTGGAATAAGTTGCCACTGGGGGTCTGCCAGGCCCCAACACTACAGGATTTCAATAAGGTCCTGAAAACACAGCATTTTGCTTTGGGCTTTGTTCAATGTTGTTGCTGTTTTTATTACATGTTTATTGCTTTTTAAGAGCACATCCATGTTGTGGCGGTGGCTTGTTATTGTAAGTGCTTCTGCCCTGAAAGTTAGCTAAGAAATATTTTAGATAATAATACATCTAGTACATCAGAAAGAAAGAGTCTAGTCTAGTCTTCTCCTTGATCACTTATTTTCTCCATGCTGGGATGTGTGTGCACATATACAAGAGCACTCCAACATGTACCCTTCCATTTATTGCTTGTCCATTGCTTGTTCCTTTTTATACTACCCAGTAGCCAAAGTGCTCAGGGCAATTCACTTCAGTTCATAAAAACAAGGAAAGTTCAATCTATCCAAAATGCAAGAATCTAAAAACAAATTCAAAGCAGCTAAAAAAAATGCATCTCTCTCTCTCTCTCTCTCTCTCTCTCTCTCTCTCTCTCTCTCTCTCTCTCTCTCTCTCTCTCACACACACACACACACACACACACACACACACACACACACCATGGAGTAGATTATGTGGTTTCTCTGGAGGAAGTCACAGGCTGAATCTAGCACATCTCCAGGTAGGGCTGGAAAGAATTCCCCTGTCTGAAGCCTGGGGAAGCCACTGCCCATGAGTGTCAAGTATAGTGGATGGACCAAGTTTCTGACTCAGTATAGTCCTTTTCCATACATTCCAAAAGCCCAGCACTATGCAGCATGCCTTCTCTGAATAGGTACACTGCCAAAGGTCCTTAAATTGATTTTTCCTAATACTTTGTTATGGGCTGACATTCTGGATAGATTGTCCAGATTGCTCAGAAGGGAATTATTGTGACGACTCTGTGATTTCTAAAGAGGAAAAATAGTGTTGCTTCTTGTGCTTGAATTTCTTTGGGCCCTTTTTGTTTATTTTTCCTATTCAGAGAAAAACTCCAAGAACCGTGTGTTATGCTTGCATTTAGATCATCAGGAAAGGGTCATCCTGTTATTTTGGGAGCTGTTAGAAACACATTTTGACTCATCAGGCATTCCTGACACAAGTGATTGGAATTTGAGAAGCAGCCTGGGAAGACAATGCTCCTGAAGTGAAAAAGCTGAAGAGGAGTGAGAGAAGGAGTGTTACAGTCAGGAGTTTGTCCTTAATGGGAGCGACATATGCAGGAAAAAGAGAAGTCTCTGTCTTGGATGCAAGTTGTGGATAGTTTTCCCAAAGTCCAGTTGATTGGGCTCAGGTATTCCAAGGTTACAGGTATACTGTCGCCCTGCCTATTTAGCTTATATACAGAGCACATCATGAGAAAGGCAGGGATAGATGAATCACAAATTGGAATTAAGATTGCTGGGAGAAATATCAACAACCTCAGATATGCAGATGATATCACTCTAATGGCAGAAAGTGAAAAGGAACTAAGGAGCCTCTTGATGTGGGTGAAGGAGAAGAGTGCAACCCAACATTAAGAAAACTAAGATCATGGCATCCACTCCTATCACCTCCTGGCAAATCGATGGGGAAGAAATGGAGTTAGAGACAGATTTTATCTTCCTGGGCTCCAAGATCACTGCAGACGGGGGCCTCAGCCAAGAAATTAAAAGACACTTGCTCCTTGGGAGGAGAGCTATCACAAATCTAGACAGCATACTAAAAAGCAGAGACATCACCCTGCCAACAAAAGTGCGTATAGTCAAGGCTATGGTTTTCCCAGTTGCAATGTATGGCTGTGAAAGTTGGACCAGAAGGAAGGCTGAGCACCGAAGAACTGAGGCCTTTGAATTGTGGTGCTGGAGAAGACCCTCCGAGTCCCTTGCACTGCAAGGAGATCAAACCAGTCAATCTTAAAGGAGATCAACCCTGACTGCTCTTAGAAGGGCAGATACTGAAGATGAAGCTCAAATACTTTGGCCACCTAAAGAGAAGGAAGGACTCCCTGGAGAAGGGCCTAATGCTGGGAACAATTGCAGGCAAAAGAAAAAGGGGATGCAGAGAATGAGGTGGCTAGATGGAGTCATTGAAGCAGTCTGTGTGAGCTTAGGTGGACTCCAGGGGATGGTAGAGTACAGGAAGGCCTGGAGGAATGTTGTCCATGGGGTCATGAAGGGTTGGACATGACTTTGCGACTAGCAACATTCCAAGGTTAGTTAGTGGTCAGGTTATAGCAAGTCAGTCCCTTCCAAAAAGAACAAATATCTTCATAAGAGCTCAAACAGTGCTATAATCTGGGATGGGTTAAAGAAGGAAAGACACTGAATCTGCCCCCCCTCCACCTTTGTTTAAGAAAACCGAGTTAACAATAGAGATTTTAATTTCAGCTTAGTTTTGATTAGAATTCACCAATGTTCATATCTGAGAGTGAGAAAGAACTTGCAAATATTTCAAAAAGTGAATATAGGAAAAAGCAACTGATTCATCCATACCTAGTTAACAATGCCCTCCTAATCCTGGACTCCTTTAATAGTATATTTCTTTGTGCATGCATGTATTTATTTGATTTCTACCCTCCCTGTTGATTTAGAAGGATCCTCAAGGTAGATTGCATAAAATAAGAACAATAACATTGGAGCTGTTTCTGTCTTCCTCTGTGCCATGAAAAACCATTGGGTAATCTGAGGTATCAAAACTTTCATTATAGAGCATTTTGACCATTCCAGATCATTGATAAAAGGGGCTAAAATAAATGCTGTCATGCTTTTGGCACCATTAAATTTCATCAGCTAACTCTCTGGTGAGCATGATTTAAAATGGACAGCTTGTAACATAAACAAAAGTGTTTTGAATGTTGATTTAGATTCTAAAATTACCCGGCACTCACATTTGTTCTTTACTTACTAGTGTTTTAGAATCTCTCCTCTCTGATGTGGGGAGTACTGATAGCTGCATAGCTAAACCAAATCCACTAAGAAACAAGAATGATCTAGAAAATTCTGAGATTTACATAAATACAAACATATGATTATGGAGAAGGAGGAGGAGGAGAGAGACACCCTCTTCCAAATATCCCAGTTTGTACTACAAAGTATGCTACAAAATGCTGTAATGCTACAAAATTTTGAGTGTCAATTTGCAAAGAAAAATTGAAAGTTAGGGATGTAGGATATAATACTTTGGTTGGGAAGAATGGCTGATTAAAACTCTGAACAGGGGCCTGCATGTTAGGAGGAAGTACATACTGTGACATTTTATTGCTGGAGTAATCGTTAGCCAGGAAATGAAATATTTTTTTCCTTCAATTAAATAATGGACGTATAGAAATAAACAGGAGCCATGCATTTTCCTCTAGACTGGATGGGTGGGCTACCAGATTTATATTCCATAATCTACAAGCCATAATTTTCTCCCCTTATATATCCATTTGGAAACATTGCTCAAAGCACTGACATTTATAAAACATGTCTCATTTTCTTTCCAACAGCAGATGCTTGATGAATTGCCTAATGATTTTGCCACATGCATTTTTAACAACGCTAAATAAACTGCATGGCAACATAACCTTGACAGCTCAAGCAGAATGGCTTAAAAATGATTGGCTGAGTGTATTCTGGGAGCTTGACAAAATGAGATCCCAGGACATCAGATCCTATATGGCAGTTGTTATTATCTCTAGCTAATGGCATATAGAGTTTTATAATTAAAAATACTCTTAAAGGATGCCAAATAGGTATAAAGTGAAAAGTGGATGGTTTCCACGAAGAGGGATCAGGCAAACCTTGAATACCACATTGTTTAGAATACACAATGGCTTCTCAGTTGCGTTCATACTAAACATTGATTTATCACCATGAGTTATGCAGTCTTAGTTATGATGCTGATCTTCGATCTTCTGCCCAGCTTTTCAAGGCCATTCTCCTTCTTTTCATACAAATTACAACCAATTAGTAAGTGGGGCATAAGTGCCAAATAATAGGATGCTTATGGCAAAATGAGTTCTGTGCATCACTACATCCTCCAAGCACTCACATTCAAGCAGTCCAAAGCTCACAACTGCTTTGAATTATAAGAAACTGATATAAAATTTGGCTCATCTGCCATGTGGGATGGTCCACAGGAGGCTCAATAAATCTCCTGGCTTTGTTGTCCAAATGAGACTGCCAAAACACAGGCTGAAAAAATTAGGGAAGCCACAATACCTGCAGTGACTTGCAAAAGTGTTCACCATGCCCGCCCCCCATGCCTTTGCTTTGTCCACATTTTGCTATGTTGCAAATTGGAATTGAAATGGATTTAATTGGCATTGTTACCACTTGACATATATAAGCTACTGAACACTATGAAGTGAAAATAGTTTTATCAAGGCCTGAAAATTAAGCAAACAAAAAGAAACTGGCGCTTTTGGATGGATAAATATTCACCGCTTCACTGGGATATGCCTTACTCTGCTACAACCCACTGACTCCAGAATGAAATGAATGAAATGCACCTCTGTGTATTTCCAGTGGTATGTGATCTCAGATTAAAGTCACTGCCTCTGGAAGGCCCCAGTGTTTATTGGAGAGCAAACTTCAACTACTATCTCAACATATAGCAGAGCTAGCAAAAGAACTCCTGGATAAATTATGCAGAAGCACTAATAAGGGTTGCATTATTTAATATAATAATTGATGATGATGATGATGATATCCTGAACTATGAATACCTCTTGAAACACTGTTAAATCTATTATTACAAAATGGAAAGAATATGGCTCAACTGTGTATCTGCCTAGAGAACACAGTTCATGAAAAGTCAGTGAATAGGTAAAGAAGGCAAGAGTCAGAGAAGCAACCAAGAAGCCAAACGTAACTCTAAGGAAGCTGAAGAGATCCAAAGCTGAGATGAGAGAAACCATTCATGGAACAACTATCACTCTGAACCTCCACAAAGTTGGGCCTAATGGAAGAATAGTGATTTAAAGCCGTTGCTGAAATAAACCCATATGAAAGCATACCTGGTGTTTGTAAAAAGGCATAACACGCAGTAAAAATATGAGGATAAAAAGGTTTTTTGGGCTGATGAAACCCAACCTGAACTTTATGGCCTTGTTGCAAAAGACTATGCGCAATGTAACTCCAACAGTGGCCATTGCGCTGAGAAAACCAAACCACAGTGAAACTTCGTGCTGGCTGCATCATGTTACAGGGATGGTTTTCCTTCACAGGGGCTGCGAAACTGGTGAGTATTAGGGAAAGATGGATAGGACCAAATTCAGAGCAATGTTCAGGGAAAACCTCTTTCAGACTGTAAGGGTCCTTGACTGGCATGAAGGTCACCTTCCTGCAGGACAAAGACCCTAAACACATAGCCAAAGTAATCTTGGAGGGGTTTCAAAAACAAGTATCTGAACAGATCTCAGACCCCAGTTTGACTGAGAATCTGTGTCTGCTCATCTATGGTCTCCACCCAACCCAAAAAAGCTGGAGGCATTTTGTAAGCAGAAATGGGCAAACACTGCCCAGATGTGCCCAGCTGATCTAGATTCATCCAAGAAGACTTGCAGTTGTAATTGCTACCAAAAACACTTCAACACCATCTTGACTCAGATGGGTGAATACTGATACAACCAAGTTCCACTTTGGCTTTGTTCACTTAACTCTTCTTTCACAAGAAAAATAATTTGCACCTTCACAGTGCTGAGTATCTTGTGCTCATCAAGTAGCAACAACGTCATTTCAGTTCCAGGTTGTAACCCAACAAGTTGGCTATTTCTGGAAGTCATTGTAATTAGTGGCATGCATGAGTGAATATGTACTCCTTGAGCTCTTTGAAATCTTTTGAATTCTTCCTCAATGCTCCACTTACCAAATTTGTATTCCTGAACTGGAGCATTGATGATAATGATGATGATTTGAAAAAAATGCATTTTACAATGTGTGCGTTTTCCCCAATCAGAAATGTCAATTTGAGCTGAAATGCATTGATGAAAATGTGCATTTGCACAAGTGCACACTTGCAAATGCAAGTTCAAGAAGATGAACATTGAATTGAGCATTCCGAGACTTGCATTCCTGTTGTGTTTGCATTTGCAAATCAGATATGTTCACATAATTTGCAAATTCTCATACCTCCCTAGTTAGTGGGCTGCAGTTGGTGGGTTACCAGTTGTTCATGATTTTGGGAAGTGTTTCTGAAAAGCAATGTGTTTAAAAAATCAACAGCACTATCACACTTCCAAGAGGCCATTTGGAAAATCAGCCATCATATGCTTTACTTGAACTGGCAATCCTGTATTTTAAGCTTCCATATAGCCTGAAGTGCCCAAGACTGTCTTATATAGGAAGCTAAGCAGGGTTAGGCCTGGTTGAAATCTTGATGGGTAACTTAATGTTGTGAACTGCCCAAAGAACTTTGACAGCAGATGGTATAGAAATATGGTGATGGTAATAAATTTCCCCTCGAGTCTTTGTGTCTAGCATTCTTAAAGAAGAATTAGTTAGGCAAAGAATTGAGAGAAAGAGAGAGAATTATGTGAATAGCGTCCTTTAACTTAAAGTATTATATTAGTGACCTGAAGTTTAGCATTGATTGCAGAAAGCTATTAAGATGACTTAATGCAACTTGCAAAGTACTTCAAAAAAGAAAGAAAGAAAGAAAGAAAGAAAGAAAGAAAGAAAGAAAGAAAGACACACTGATCACCCCATTCCAAGGCCATTCTTGGGGGAGTACAGAAGTGTGAGAGATACTCTTCCATTCATTTATTTTCTTTCTCTCTCTTAAGCTGGCATAACTATATTTCATATGTACATTTATTTGATACAACAAAGTATCATGTGGCATCTGAAAGACTAACATGTTTACCCTGGCATAAACTTTCATAGGTTACAGCACACTTCAGCAGAGCACTGGGGGAATTACAAGTTTGTAGACACCATACATATGGTGGTATAAGGAGGAAATAGGAATGGTGAGGTAAGTGTGAAAGTAATGCAAGAAGTGCTGACTTCACCCCCCCCACACACACAGAGAGAGAGAGAGAGAGAGTTACACATTTCTGCTTCTCAGTTCGAGCTTCTGCTGGTAAAATGGAAACTGTCAAACTCTCCAACTCTCCTTCAGCAGCCGCTTGCTCTACTCTCTCTTTGACCTGTCTGTTCCACATTCCACAATGCCCATATGAAAGTGTAGGAGGCTTGGGTGTTCTCCCACTGACTTTTCAGTATCACCACTTTAGATGCCAGATCTGTCTTCATTTTATTTCCCCCCACCTCCCAGTAGAGTCTGGTATGCTCTTAGACTCTCTGGGGGCAGGACAATAGATATCGTGTCATATAAACCATCATTTGTTCTGTTCATCCTTCTTGTTATCTGGTAAATTGCTTAGTTCTTTTCTCCTACTCCTTCCCTTTCCTCGTTCCTCCTGCCTCTGCAACACGCAACACGTGCCATCTCCCAGATGGAAGCAAATAAGTACCTCTCTCACCTTAACTCAGTTAAACTCACATACTGAGCTTTAAAGGGTACTCGTAGTTAATCTGTGCTAGATAGCCTTCAACAACAAGCTGTATGAAAGCACTGATATAGTAAATCAGTCTGAGCTGCTACTGCTTTCTGGCCATAGTCTGTGCTTATTTATCCTGATATTAAATGCTGTGTTATCACTCTTACTTTATAACAGGCAGTTCTGCTATAAATCATACCAGAAATTTCCAACAATTGTAAGATCACATTCCTAACCATCTGTACACTTCAACTGAAGCTCTTGTTTGCTGGTACAGCAAGTTTTTAGAGCAGAAGGAACTTTGTGTCTTAAGCTGAGCAATTGTGTATGTGTTTTGAGTACATTACATAAATGGAGACTCCGTATAGAAAAAGAAATGAGATATCAAGGATATGATGCATGAAGAATAAGGCTTGCTGATCAGTAAAATGTAAGCATTAAAACAGTGCAAGAGAATCCAGTGTGATTAAGCCAGACTGTAAAGAGGATAAGAATGAAAAAGATCATTAGTGGCATGAAGAATTTAGTAAATAGGATGATGGGACAGATTTTGTGAAGGAGCTGAAGCCAGCAAAATAGAATAATTAGAGACACTACTACAAATGAGTGTTAAAATTGTAAGCATTTTAGCAATAATTGCTTCAAAGTGGATGGGAATATGGGTTGTAAACCTAGAGATTGCTTCCCTTTTAGAATGGGGGATAAATTAAGAACCTGAAGAACTCTTGTGTACTTTTTGTCACTTAGAAGTTGTGGAGAGCATGCCTTACTGTCTCCAATTTGTAGAACTGAATGTATTCAAGTAAACATTCTGATTATTCTTGAGAAATCCCAGTTCACCCTATTGTTGGAAATTAAAAAAAAAACCACTGTAGGAAAGAGCAACCAAATCCTGCAATGATGTGCATTTTGTACTCACCAAGAATGGCTTCATGCTTTTCATTTACTTGGATCTCAAATGCTGTTCCCTGGGCATATGCAGATAATGTTTCAGCATGCGTTGCCCTTGCCTGGCTGGCTGGGCCTACTCTCTCCTGAGGTAAGAGTCTGCTTACATCTCCATTCAGTATCTGATGGCTGCAGCATGATTTTACTTCAGTTGGCCTTCAACAGATGCCTTACCCTTCCCATTGGCAGTCCTGCAACTAAATTTTTATCTTTGTCAATGTAGGGGAAGAATATGACTTCAGATTGATCTTCCAAAATTCAGATGCTGATTCAAATGCAAATTCCAAGGCCAGTATACATCCCCCAATTTTTTTATTTGTACCTAAGACCTGCATTCAATCTTTATTAAGGATGATATGTTCTGTGTACTCCCACTTGGAAATGAGACCAGCTGAACTCAGTAGAATGTCCCATTTGACTACACATATGAGGTGAGACACAGAAGTAACCGGATTGCGCTTAGGGCTTTCCTGGAAAATCGTCTGGAGATCAGCTAGATGCACATCATAGAACTATATCTTCTCCTACACACCCTCTCAAACCGCCGACTAGCTAGGTATATCCTATGAATAGCCCAGTTAGTATTCAAACTACATTCGCTACACGTGTTGCCGCTATAATGTTGGGGAGGGGGGGAAATCGAACAGCAAATCAACATTGTACTCCTGTGCACAATGCTTTTTCTGTAAAGCAGTTTTTGAGTGGAAAAAACATTCCTGTCCTCATTTAGCTTCCTGTAATTTTTACTCGTTCCCAAAAATCAAAAGTGACCTGAAGGGAACACGTTTTGTGTCAGTGGATGAAGTGAAGACAAAAATGGCAAGCCTGTTGAAGAGCCTCACACAAGAAGACTTCCAGCACTGTTTCAATCAATGGAAAATACGTATTGAGTTTTGTAGAGATTGGGAGGGGGAGCCTATAGAAGGTGACAATGTTCAGAATGCTGTAATTCATCAATATTTTTTTTTATTACTAATCCGGTTATTTTTGTGTCACACCTCATATCAGGATGGTACCACAAGTACACAGTCCTATGCATACTGATTATGGAACCATTGCCCTGCTTCATTTGCATATTTTTGTGGGGAGATTCAGATGATAGTATCACAGGAATGCAGGAGGCTGCCTTACACCAAATCAGTGTTCCAGGCAGGCGTTTTTCCCAGTACTCCCAGGAGATGCTGCAGATTGAGTTTTGAACTATCTGCATATAAAGCAGATGATCTACCACTACTTGATGGTCCCTTCTGCCCAGAACCCTCCCAGGTTTTCCCATCGCTTTCCCATCACTTCTTCCTGGAAAATCCAGGAAGAAACAAGAGATAGGATGGCTGCACAGTGTCTTCTGAACTGCATGCCCTTTGTCTGAACATATCCTAAGCCGTGCTTTACAGCAGGGACTCACTACTGAGTAAATTTAAATCAGGTTTCACTGTAAATGTAAGAAAAAATATGTAGAGATGCAACATCTAAAAAGTAGGAAAACCCACTTTCTCCAAATCCTTTCTTAAATCCCATAACCAATATAGTTATTCACACCCTTAAAAGCACAAGCACAACATACACAACATTAACATAACAGGAAATGGGTTAAAAAGAAAGACACAAAAGTGGGAATGAGTGGGGGAAAGTCCAAGATTTTGGAAATGCTGTTTTCTAATATCTTTTCCCTCTTGTTTGTTATGCTGTGAATATGAAAACTCCTGTTTGTGTGCTGATCTCTCTAGTCTGACGCAAACCCCACAAAAGGGGCGAAAAGGTATGTAGCATTGTTACTTTGGACAACACTGATGTCCTAAGACAAATCCTTGCTTTTACTGATTTCCTATAGCCGTAAAGGTCTGTTTCTACCCACAGGGCCTCATATTGCCCAGGTTTTATATGTCCAAGTGATTGTCTCTGCTCCAGTGGGCAGAGTGCCAAGCTTTGTCATAGGTATGATATGCTCTCCCCACACACCTGTATCAACTAACTTTGCAAATAAAATATGGACACCTTTTTAATCCTCCTTCTACTGTCCTTCTCTTTCTTTTCCTTACAACAGAAGTCTCCATACAGCTACTCCAGCATCACCTGTTCTGAGGTAACAGGACACTATAGCCATCCTGGTTCAGCCTTCCTAACATGAAGGGAATATTGACTCAGAAGAGAGCGGTCATCAGGACATGGTGGTGAGTTAAAGGCCAAACATCAGGCATTGGTCACCTCATAGCTACAATTTCTCCAAGAAGTACTTCAGAACATGATCTATCTCTTGCTCATGATGTTTTTGTTTCAGTTTTAGTAATTCATGTCTCAATTCTCAGACAGTAAATCCTTTGTTCAGAACCTCCAGTGTTACTGTAAATCAATAATCACTATCACAGTAAATCGATAATGCACTCACTTACCTAGATATCCACACCTCACTTAGCTTCATGTGACCTTCACAAAGTCATGGGGAGCATGGTCCTTAGCATCACTCTCCTTGTTTTCCAGAGTCCTGTTGGCTGACTTTACTTAATGTCATTATTTGTTGCTGCCCTTTTGATGTTCGGGTCCCTCACCCAAGCTGCTGAACTTAGGACCCTGTGTTTCATTGGCCACAGTGGGGAAATCAGCTCCAATTAGGGATGCTCTGCTCACAAAGACGTGGACTACTTCCTGCAAATAGGGACATGGCCTCTACATGTTAATATTGGAATTAGATCTCTGTGGTAAGACTACAGTGGATGGCATGTGCGTGACTACTGAAACAGAAATCATGTTCCAATATATCTGCACCAGGAAAAACCTCAGAAAGAAACCGAATAAGCTGCAGGGAACTGAATTTTCTTTTAAATTGAAAACACAATGGACATGAGATCATCTATTAGAGCAAATGGTTCCTTGCAGACCAGGTCCTTAATGAACTCAGATATCACTCTGTGTGGTTCATGTCGACTGAAAAGGCAAAATTTATTGATTTTCCTGAGAGTGAATGTCCATTTATAGCTTAGCAGACTGTCCGTCTCCACTGGAGATGGTGAAGTCACCCATAAGTATATATTGAATTTACTCATTCAGCTGTAGCCTAATAATGCAAGATGCTTGGAAACTACAAAGCTCTGGGATTTATAAGGATTGTGCCTCCTTATATCTTCAGGTTACAAGAATGTACTGTGAGACAAAGTCTGAGTAAAGCCTGAGGGACACCCTGAGCTCTTGTTGCTACAAGTGGGGCCAAAATGGGATGCCCTTGGAAATTCAAAAGGCAACTTGTAGTAGCCTTAGTTTTCAGGCATTTCTTGTCCCTTGTAGCATCATAAGATTATTTATTGGTTCCATAGTATGGTCCAAAGGCCTATCTCACAGCCACCTTGCTGAAATTAAGCCTAGGTATGGGCTATCAAGGAAGCCCATTTACCCCACTTTACATTCCATAATGGAATAATGGCAGGATATAAATATATTAAGCATATCAGCAGTAAGTTGCACTGACTTCTGTGCATATGGTTGCATGGAAATTATGGGTGGGCATATGAATGCTCTCAATGCTCATTCTAGGTGCCATATGTACACACATTCCTGTTTCTGTGTTAAATTTTGTCTTATGTTCTCTGTCTTTTTCTACCATCCCTTATTACATCCCTCATGAATCTGCTATGGTCATTTAGAAAAATTGCCATTCTCACTCACTGGTCTACTGATTCCATAGTATAAAAATACTACTGATGAATTCCTCTACTTTTGTCTCTGGCTCCTAAAGTTAAAATAATAATAATTGGATGAACTCAAGATGCAATATCTCCCTGTGCAATCAGAATCAAGCAATCTTCTTTATACCTCATTAAAAAATTAATCAAGAAGTAGGAGTGTAACCTAGTATGTCAGATTCCACTGATATCATTTTTCTGTTTTACAATTTAATAAGAAACCACAAAACCTAAGACTTATAGTGGAAGAACTGGGTGACCCTCTATTTTAAAAGCAGTATTAGAGTCTGTTGTAATCGAATTGCCGTGGTGATTTAAAAATGGCTTTAATTTAAATTGCCTAATGACATATTGTAGTCTATGATCATGTTAAAGTTTAATAACTACAGATCAGTTCAAACTAAGTGCAAGATGGTGTGTGTGTGTGTGTTTCAAATGGCATAATACTTCTCACAGAACGGTAACTTATGTATTTAAGACATTCATACAGCACTTTTCATAAGCACAACTGATTTTCATTAGAAGTAATAAAATCACATAAAATATACAAATATAATAATAAAACATTTCACAGCCTACCAGTAAAAGGTTCATCCTGTGGACTTCATATGCATTTTAACAACAGTATGATAATATGAAATAGATGAATTTTGCAGTGCTATTAAAGACACCATTTCTGTCTTCACTTAGGGAGCTCTTCCAGATTGTTGAGGTGTCTGTTATGAAAACTTTACTACTAGGTACTGATGATTTTGCTGATGAATGGGGAATATGCTGGGGGAATCTGCTGGTTTTGCTTTCCCCCAACATTCAGATTTCTAAAATCTTCAATTCTTTCTGCCCTTAATATGAAGAATTGTACAATGTTTGCTAAATTCTTCTCAGGAAGAACCTGAAGTGAAACTTTCACCATCTGCATCAGCCAAGTTCAATGGGTACATTGATTTCCAGCATGGGTAGGAACCTGATGTGCATTCCATGGAGCTGTCAAAGATGAAGATGCCAGGAAAAAAGAACAGACAGAAAACCCTAGTTCAGCACCACAAACATATTTTAGTACATAATGATTCAAAATTTGGCCCTGGATTCATAAATCTGTCCAATTTGTAGGACTTTCTCTTACATTCATTTGTTGTTCTCTTTTTGTTTTTTTTTACATTTCAAGTTCTTTTTTTCCCTTGAAAATGGATAAAGTTAAGAACGTTGGCAAATTGTTACCAACAACAAATTGAAATGAAAATGTCTTCCACTCTTTGTGTGGGCAGACATAAACTTAATCTGAACCTGAATTAGTCAGCAAATTTGGATTTACTGTATTTTGGGAAATATAGTCCCTAAGTAAAGAGTTCCAGAAGCCAGTCATAAGTGAAAGGACACTGAATTGAACCAAGAAACTCCAAGTACAGCTAATCTCTCTGCGAATTCTCTGAATGTCCACCATATTGTAAGGCATAGAACCACTTTGGACACAAACGGTGAGACTGGAAGTAGGAGTAACTTGTGTTGCCTTTCCCCATGCTTATGGTTTCAGCTAAATGGAAAAGATGTGCATAACCAGCTTGAGGAGATATACATTCCCTTGATTTAGGAGTAGAACGGCACATATTTGTCTGGAAAAAATGTAGGAAATACACAGGTCACTCATTCCTTTTTGGGACACTCTGAAAAGGTTCTATGTTTCATTTGCTGGGTGTAGAAAGAATTCAGAGATACTTTGAATGATCCATTATCCTTGTTGACATATAAAATGCAGATTACATTGGTTTGCATGTCTGCCAGTTATTCAAGTGACCTTTAACATTGGCTTGCTAGCACTCCCTAGGATGCCATTAAACGATTCCATAGTTTGTTCTACCTAGGAGCCTTTCTCAGGGTGGGTGTAGGGATTGACATGAATTTATATCTTTGGTGATTCGGTAGTATTCAAAGCATTTTTTTCTGAAAGGAAACTTAATAGAAATTGTTCATTTAGATGCAAATATGGAAATGGAGGGTTGGAAAGTTAATTTGAATATTGAAATGAATATTCATAACAAAGACAAATCAAAAGTTTTTGGTTTAAAATAAGGCCCACTAGGGCATTATAGCCCAAGCCTCACATCAGATCCCACATCTGGATACATGCTAAAGGCCTATGGAAGATCCTAGGTGGAAGTCCATCTGGAAACAGAAGCTGCCTAGAGGACTGCCTGGGAACCCCATGTATGCTGCCTTGAATTCCAAGGAGTAAAGATAGGTGGCATATGTAACAATACAACAAACATAATATGCTTGAGGAATCCCAAAGCTTTTCAGTTTTATTCACTACTTATTCTCACAGGGCATGTACTATTTCTGTATGTCATTGGGGAAGATGCTTTCTTTGCATCACAGCAATGCATTTGATCAAAACCCTCCTAATGCTCATGTAATTCCTTAATCAGAAAAGGAGAGAGAAGACCAGAGCCAAAGGTTCTGCCAAAGGTTCAGACTGCCTTTCAACTCATTTCAGCCTCTGTGTTTCATGCTGGGGATATAAATTAAATGAAGATTGTCCCAAATACTCCCCCCCCCTGCCATTTTGGTGTATTGGGTCCAAACTAGTAGGAGAGCACAATCTGATTGTATACTCTCCCTATATCACATATACATAGAAACATAGAAACAGAGTGAGTCAGAAGGGGCCTCCCAGGCCATCCAGTCTGACCTCCAGTTCTAGCCAGCTCCACTCACAACATGCCTACCATGTGCATGTCTAGCGTATCTTTGAACACCGTCACTGATGGGCCACAACCACCTCCCGTGGAAGCCCATTCCATACCTTCAGGGTCCTAACTGTCAGGAAGTACTTCCTGGCATCCAAATGGAACCTTGGTTCCCTGAGCTTTGCTCCATTGGAGCATGTCCTGCCATCCTCTGCAGGAGAGAACAGGTCTCTATCCACCTCCATGTGACACCCCCTCACATACCTGTATGTCACAAACAGATCCCCTCAGAGTCTCCTCTTCTCCAGGCTGGAAAGACCCAGTTCCCTCAGTCTTGCCTCATGTGGCTTTACCTACAATCTGGTCATCATCCTTGAGGCCCTGCGCTGCACTGACTCTAACCTGGCTATATCCTTCCTGTAACAAGGGACCCAGAACTGAACACAATACTCCAGTTGTGGGCACACCAGAGTCGTATAGAGTGGTAGTAATAACACTCTTGATCTAGAAGCCACACTTCTGGCTATGCAACCAAGGGTGGTGTTTGTCCTCTTGACCACCGCATTACACTGCTGACTCATGTTTAGCCTGCAGTCAACCAGCACCTCGAGATCCCTTTCATAAGTGCTGCTTTCCAGCCACTTGTCCCCTAACCTGTACTTATGACACCCATTCCTATGCCCCAAGTGCAAGATCTTACACTTATCCACATTGAATGCCATCCTGTTGTCTTCTGTCATATATATACAAGTGCACACACCACGACAGTGTTCAGGGTTTGAGTAATTGTTATACTATACAGCCATTGTTGACTGGATGTAATAGCATCACTGAGGGCAACTAAGTGTGAGGTCAAATTAATAAAATACTGCCACTTTTTTTCTTGCATACATTGCAAGGGGTGGTGGTGCTCTTATGCATTTTTGGCTCTGTTGACTTCTTCCAAAGTGGAAAAAAATATGGCAGCTTGCAGCCCTACAGCTCACTTTTGGTGGAATGTCTCATGCCTACGATAATGACCCCAAACAGTTTTCCAGCATTCAAATTCCAATAATATACACATTGTTTTCAGGCAGTAGTTAGATGCTGCATGAGCATACCAAGGACACAACACAGTTATTTAGATCATTTCTGGTGCTCCCAAAACTGGTGGTGTAGTGGATCCAGGGCTCACAGGGATGCAGGACTGGTACTACCATACTTGCTGGATGTCACCCATCACCCAAGATTCCCTGCTTCCTCCAAACTTGCCTACAATCCTCACAATAGCTGCAGGAAAATATATTTCATTGGCAGCTGTATAGGTCTTGCTGTAATACAAAGCCCTTGGTGCTGGCTTTATTGTGGATGGACAATTTAGAGCCCAAATGACCTGCTCCTGCTGGAGATGAAAATTGATAATCAGGTTGGTTGATACAGATCAGCACAGCCACCTGAAGTATTGGACTCTCCTTGCTGTGTGGGTGCCTTTCTGTTTCAGGGTCTATCATGCTGAATGTCTTGTACCTCAAAACTTTTTACCCAGCAAATAATACTCTTTACAGGAATTGTCATAGATCACTGTGATGATCTCCACATACATGTGCATCCAGCAGTGAATGAAAAATATTTTTTGTGCTTGGAGGTGTGTGTGTGTGTGTTTGTGTGTGGATAGAGAGAGAGCATAATTCAAAATTAAATTTACAAGAAGTCATTCTGTTATGCTTCTAAAATTAGGAAATGCTGTGAATTTTGATTTTCTTTCTACTAAAAGCACTTTATCAGATATTATGTGGACCAAGAGCAATAAGATTTGGCCTATATATTTATTTATATGGTTCATGTTAGTTAGCCTATTGGAAAGGGAGTTTGGGATTTAAAGCTATAGAAGCATATGAAGCTCTTGAGACTTTGGTCTTTTGATTAGATTTCTAGAAAGCTTTCAGCTGGAGTCAAGTAAATCATTTTTTATATTATTTCTTAGCCAGAAATGAATTAGGACTGACCTGACTGACCCAAGAAGATATGGAGCACTGTCAAGAAAGATACCATTTTAAAAACCCCATCAATCCTGCCTATAATTAAATGTGCAGAACCAGGGGAAATGTAGAACACAAGCCAAGAAAATATGCAATTGTAGGAGAGGGAAGCTGGGGAAGAAGAGGGTCTGAAAGAAAACTTTGTGGGGGGCAGGTTCTAAGGGGATGAACAATTAATTACAGGATCTGTCACTCTTTCCTCTGCCCTGTGAATAAAAGAGAATTAGAGCCCAGGAACCTTTGTTTCCTTGGGTTGTATTCAGTGTCTTGATGAAGGACTCACACTGGATACAGCCCTTTGTTCTGCAGGACACATTTGCTTTTGGTACGAAACTAGAGGCCTGCATCCCAAGAACTATCTTGTTATTTTGATCCAATATAGGAATTTACTCACTGTTACATCTTTAGTCATTTGTCTTCCCTACTCATTCCTTCCATGACCATCTACATCCCTTAGATGTCTCACATTGACTTTCCTTGCACTCACCTGGGTCTTTCTTTCTTCAAACCCTCCTTTGTTAGCCTTCTTGCTTCCACTGACCAGCTACTTAGGGAGACCTCACCACACTCTTGGCCCAGTCTTCCAAAGTGGGCTGAGCCTAGGAGGTCCAGAATTACTAGCAGAATAAAGGTTTTGCACACAGGCTGCTCCAGGTAGCACAGAAGCACTCTCCTTATTAGCAAGTGGTCTTGATCCCTGGTGAATGCCCTCAAAATGAAATGCCCTCAAAATGCCCTCAAGCTCAACAAGAAGCTCAAAAAATAAAAAAACTTGTAGACTCAGGTATACAACAAAGCAAACTGAAGCCTAGAGAAGCAAGCCCAGGGTATCTACTGGATTTCCAGCCCCACCACAGATTCCTCCATATCTCTACTCAAGCCATCTCCTCTGTTGCTTCATTGCTCTCAACTCCAGAATAAACCAAGAAGCCACCTGCTTCTATAACAGTGAGGGTGGATAACAGTTATTGTATCAACTGTTCAGGTCATTTTTGTGTTACACAGCTCAATCGGGGCTTCTATGGTGTGCCAGCCATATAAGCTGGAAAGTCCCCAACAGTCCTCTAGAAACCATATGAATACGTTAGACTCTGGGAATGGACTATCAAAGGAGAGCTCTACTTGTACCACTCTGTAAGTAATAGTTCTGAGTAGTTTCTTGGGATCTACTATAAGTGCTACTTTCTCATCATTTCCACACTAGTGCAACATGTCTATAGCAGGTAGGTTTCCAGTACTGGATACTGTCTGATTATAATTTAAATAGAAGCACTATATAAGCCATCATAGCAGGAAAGACTGTAACCAGGTGACCTCTGTGTGTGGCCTGCTCATTCCATTGTCCATATTTTAACTGTTGGTGGGCAATCAAAATGCTCCTGTTTTCCTTTCTCATGGTTCTTTGTCTTCAAACCAGACTTGGACTGGACAGACCTTCAAATACATGTTGTCCTCAGATAGAAGGACTTCTACTGTAAAGGAGGGCATCTAGCCACTCTATACCTTTGTCCTCTGGTTCCTGCTTCTTCAATGGAACAAACATATGTGTCATTACAGAACCTATGCCTACTGGGGAAGAGAGCTCCAGGGAAGGTGCCATCTTGAGCTGGAGAAGGCCTTCTCAGGAAAACCTGCAAAGCCTTATAAAATCTTCTTAGATGCAAGAGAGCCCCTAAGCTGTTTGCAGGTCGTAGCCAAGTTGGATCTTCACAAGTTTTCCCAGATACCAAGTAGACAAATCCTCACCCAGAAAGCTGCTTGAATTTGTTGGCAGCAGTGGAGGCCCCATAGCAATGGCAGCAGTGCCATGCTTTTCATGCATAAGCCCCCATGTTCAGCCACCAGGTAGTGATGCTGTCCAGTTGCTAAAGGAAGAAACTCTCCCTTTCTTAATATAGCACATGATCCATCCCAAATTAAGCATTTTAAGGTACATCTGGTTGCAGTAGCTAAAGAATAACTCTTTCCAACTAAAATCAATGAGATTTAGAAGTACTTGTCTTTGGCTGGCCTGTTACCATGCTGTTTAATTTTTCAGATGGTAAAATCTGGCAGGAGATGCAGAAAAGTCTCTTCTTTGATATACAGTGGTACCTCGTCTCACAAACTTAATCTGTTCCACAACTCTGGTCAAGATCCGAATTGGTTGCGAGCCAAGTCAAATTTCACCATAAGGTTCAATGTAAATAAGTTAATCTGTTCTGTAGATACTGCTTTTTATCACAAACTTTTGAAACAAAGTAACAAAGTACAGTAGAGCAGAGAACATTGTCATGCCTGATGGCTCGACAGAGACGTCTATGACAGTGAGAGTCGGGCATTGGACCAAGGGGACTTATATTTGAGGACCAGTGTCCAGACAGCCCATATGCAGCCTGGCTCTCAGGCTACTGAGCAAGAAACCTCTCTACCACCAGATCCCTTGGTCCCTGAGCGAATGACCCCCCCCCACACACACACACACAAGCTGATGGGGAAGCATCCGAGTGCCCCCTCGGTTCCTGACACTGAAACTACTGAGCAGAGCTCAGGAGGACAAGAAGACGTGATGGAGAGTTTGGCACATGCCCAAAATAGGAGAGCCTTAACGTGACAGACCCAATTACGACAAAGGGACAGGGGTCTGTTCCACCCATGAACGGAAGAACGAAACAGGAAGGTCTGATGCCACGTGGTCTCCTACTATAGCTCAGAAAAAGAAGCAGCAACTAAACAGTTAGGGAGATCATTATTAGAGCTTATCAGTTACATTGTAAATCTTGTAGAGAGTAGCAATAAAAGTCTTTAGATTCTCTGCGGTATGCTGTGTGAGTTAATTGATGCCGTGAGTTAAGTCCCTCACGACCAACGCTAACCTAGGTGGTGGGGAGGTTATTGTTTGGAGGGAGAGTCCAAATCATAATAGTGCAATAGTGATTGTGCTTGGGGGGGAGGGGGGAGAGATGGCCACAATCGCACTCGGCGGGGGAGATGGGCGTGATCGCGATCATGCTGGCGGGGAGAGACGGGCGTGAACATGCTCGCACTTCTGCAGGGAAGATGGGTGTGCTCACGCTCGTGTGGCAACACGGCCATGATCATGGTCATCACCCAATGTGGAGTTTGTGAACTGAGGCAAAATTTTTCTTAAATTTCTGTTTGCAACCCAATTTGGTTGTAAACGGAGGCATTTGTGAGCCAAGGTACCACTGTAATGTATTAGAATTAGGGAAGGCTGACGAGTGCTATAACATGGCTGCTCCGTATCCATTACAGCTCTTATTCTTAGCTTGATGGGAGCTAAGATGCTCTATGGTGCACCTTAATTTGCACATATGTAATTGTACATTCGCATGGTATCTGTATTTGTGTGTGAACTTTTCCAAATATGTATGTTTTATCCTAAGTAATTTCCTCTAACATAATGCAGTTTCTGCACTCTTTCCCCTACTCTCTCTCCCTCTCCCTCTCCCTCTCTCTCTCTGTGTATACATTGCCACACAACTGTATTTTAGTATATTTAGGAAGTACACATTTGATAAGTGTGAGATAAAGTGCAAATAGAAGTAATCACCCATTGCTGGTCTGCCTTTTTCAAGCATGCACCAAATATATGATAATTGTAAAAAAAAAAAAAAAAAAAGGACCAGGTCTTATCTCATGTCTAATGTCTTTTAGGATTGGTGAAATGAACAGTCAAGGACATTGAACTGTACATAAAGGTGATGCTAGCCACACATTTAGAGTAATGCCTTGGTTCCATGTTTTTGGAAATGGATAAAAGATTGCTTTATCAGAGATCAGGATCAGGTTTATTAGCTCCCAGTCAAATTGAATGAGTGCTTTAGAGCCAACACGCCTGCTCAGATGGCCGGTCTTGTGTTGCTTTGTACACTTTTCAACAATGTGTGCAAGTTCAACTGACCTGGTAGAAAAACAAAAGGAACATTGTATAATAATAATTTTTCAGCTCCACCTGCCCTGCCACACACCTTTTTAAGGCTGAGGACAGAAAGAAAATTTCCCTTCAGCCAAACTGTTGAAGCAAAAATCTTATTGCAATTAACATGAAAAATTTGCATTCTGACACCCAAAGGAAATGAATCAATCTTGTACCTCTAAGAGCAATAATGTATAGCATTTAAGCAAAAACCATTCCATGTTAGTAGAGTTGCTGAGGTATTTCAAAAGAGCATTTGACATTTCAAAGGCTTACGATGTGTCAGAATTGTTAGGAGTGACATTATACTTTGGATATGAAGACTAGACAGCACAGTGAAATGGTTAGGCAAGTGTTACATTGAGATCAGACAACTAGCACTGAGCTTATTATTTTTACTTTTCTTTAATGAACCAGGTATTATTTCATCAACTTGATACAAGCCAAATAACAATACACATTTACCATAAAAAATAAAATAAGTATCGGAAATATTGAATTTCTGTTGTGAGGAGAAGCTAGAGATTTACAAACCCTTCCCTGTGAGTATTTTTTAAAAGAAATCACTCATGATTTCCACCGAAATGTGGTTGGTTTCCATCAGTACTGCTTATTTTCTCAAACCATTGTAGTAGCACAATCGTTTGGAAACGTATGGCACCTCCCCCAAATCCTTCACACACAGTTTCATAACATCATTCTCAAGGGCTTGTTTTCATAGAACTGAGTCCAAACATAGTAAGAAGAGAACCATTGAAACTAGGAATATGCATAGGATACAGCCATGTACAAAGAGAAGCAAGCTGTTTCACTCCAGTTCTATTGGCTCCCAAGGTGAAGAAGGTTCCCACCAAACCCAATAAAGCTGAAGCTGCCCAGAATGAGGATCCATCAGCACCTCATCTTTGAAAAATGCACCAGCCTTTAGGTCTGCTCGTGAGATGATTACAACTGAGAGGGAGAAGCATGACTCACAACAGGAAGGTGAAGAAAGTATGACTGACAGGTCCATCATCTCATTACAGGAGATGTTTCTCCTTCCTGCCCCCTGGGTGGGACTCTCCAACCAAAGTATTTTGGGGAGGACAGAAATGAGGCCATGAGATAGCCATTCTCCCAAAGGTATCAAATGTCACTATGTAAAAAACCCATAAAATATATTCGTATTTATCATTTAGAAAGTCACACCATTCTTTACAGAGAAACTTAGAAGTTGTGTACTTTTTTCAGATGAGTGATATGCACATACACATGCATACTGAAGAAAAGAGAAACAATCAACCCCCCCCCCCCAAAAAAAAAAGGAGTTGGAGAGCTGCCTTTCCATATGAATCACTATTTGCACTATGCTTACTTGGAAGCATGGCTAGACAGTCTGGCATTTTCAGAAATAATGGCCCACAGGAAACACAAGAGGTTTAGTGTGACCCTTCAAAATGCCAAGACTGCTCAAACTCACTGTGGATAACATTCTGCAATTTGGCAGTCTTGAGGACGGAGAAATATTCCTAGAATTTTTATTCAGTTCTGCCAAGTAATAAATATGTTACCAGTAGGTCCCCTTGGTGCTTGTGTGTGTATCTAGCACAAAAAAACTGCAGATATTTGCCTTGACATTAGACAAGCATTATCCCCCCACCTGCTAATTTGCTAACTGAGAACAGCAGGTGAAGCAGTGGGCACTTTGCTGGTTCCTCCAAGTTCTGGACAGGTTTCTTTCTTCCCAGAGAAACTTAAAATGGGCATTGGAGGAGAGGAATTGACTTGATGGCGTAGGTCTGGGGATTACAGAGAATGGGTACTCACCATCTGACAAAATCTGACCTGATGTCCCAGAGTTCTGGCAAAACATCAACCCAGCTAAGGCTCAAACAGGGGAAGGGAACTTCTAGGCAAGCTGACCTCAGTTTCCTTCTCTGCATCCATGTTCATTACTGCATTAACAGTTTAGTCAGATTCAGAGCTCCATGGGAACACATATCCTTATACCTCCTCCCACCCCTTGAGTTGTCCAGTAAGAAGTCTTAATATTTGCACAGGGATGTGTAACAGACTTCATAAGTCAAGTTTACATTCACAGAAGGACAACCCCTGAACCTGAAAGTGGGACCTCCACCAACATTCTGATTCTCTTTCTTGAGTTCCTTCCCCTTCAGTGAAGGTGAACAACTGTCTCAGAATCCCACTTTCGTTTTCTGATCCACCCCTGCCCCACTGTCTCTCTGCTCAGTCCCCAGCATTGTCCAACTCTGCTTCACCACTTTTCCAGTTCCCCATTATGCCCAGCTTCTAATGCTACCTTTCAAAACCCTAGAAACTACTCCATTCCCTTGTATGACAACCCTAACTTCTTCATCTTCATTGCTCTCCTTTGAAGTTCATTCCCTATGATATACATAAGGTTCTGTATATAAACAGACAACTGCTGGTCCAAGATCCATTAAGTGACTCTTCTATTGTATTCTCTTGTAAAATCACACATTTGGTCATTCCATATCTGTTGTAGTTGAGATTGTTTTATTCAAGTCTCACTCTGTAGTCAATAACACACATCTCCTTGATAGATGGAAAGTGTAACCTTCCCATGGTACACCTCATTTCTAGATCCAAGATCAATACTTACACATGTCAGTCAGTTACACATGAACACTCACGCAGTATATAACTGGGAAAAGGTCTGTGCTTGAAATGTTGGAGAACCACAGCTAAGGAAGCAAACAAACCTGATCTCAGTGGAACTGATTAGACATATGGCAGGTTCCATAATGTCAGGTGCTGGAGGAGAGTCCTGTGAGTCCCCTGGACTGCAAGGCGATCAAACCGGTCAGTCCTAGAGGAGATCAACCCTGACTGCTCTTTAGAAGGCCAGATACTGAAGATGAAACTCAAATACTTTGGCCACCTAATGAGGAGGAAGGACTCCCTGGAGAAGAGTCTTATGCTGGGAACAATAGTTGGCAAAAGAAGAAGGGAACGGCAGAGGATGAGGTAGCTAGATGGAGTCACTGAAGCAGTTGGTGTGAGCTTGAGTGGACTCTGGGAGATGGTGGAGGACAGGAAGGCCTGGAGAAACATTGTCCACGGGGTCGCGATGGGTCGGACACGACTTCACGACTAACAACAGCAACAACATAATGTTAGAGACACCAGATTTTCAGTAGCTTGCTATGGCAGAACATTTAAGAGTAGCTGTGTATACAGACCTTAGCAAATAAGCATGCTAATTGCAAAGATGTAAAATGCTTCACCTGCCACTTTCTGTAGCCCAAGTGTTGTTCTGTTGTCCTTTCAATAAGTATTTGAACCTTCAGGACAGGATCAGAATTGTGCAAGAGCCAGGAAACTACGAAATGATTCGTGGTAGAAGAGGGGCAGTGGCCAGAAAAAGGGATGTGGCCTTCAGGGGAACCCAGAGGATGGAGTGGGCCCAAGGCAGGCCCAAGTAGCTCACATTTCTGATGTTCAACACCCCTGTGTTACAGGCAGATGGGTAGACCAGTTAGTAGCCCAACCGAAGCCGTTTCTAATTCTGCCGAAGGAATCTCACTGAATATTTATTGCTTGAAAACTATAAACATTTTTGGTCTGGATGTACTTAAACATAAGCCTGAATCACCAAGATGAATGAGTTGTTCATCTGGCTATGTAAGATGCTAGCTGGCATTTTTGGGAATCTGTCAGGTTAATAAGAAATGATGGCAGCATATTTTATCATTCCTAGATGAAGGATTTTGTGCCTTTATTTCATTTTATTTCACCAATATCTATGCAGATGGAATGTAAAATATTCAGTGAGAGGATGACCCCCCCCCTTTTTCCTTTCCAGTTGCTGATCAAGAAGTTAGAGAGAATTATGGCTGGCAGCTTATTTGGAATTTTGAATAATTTAAATCTTTCTCCTCCCCACATTTCACATGCAGATAAGCTAGTATAATAGAATTCTTACAGAAAGCATTGGGGGTAAGTGAAAGCAAGTTTCCTCTCCCTCCCCCCCCCCCCCCCCCCCCCCCAACAGCCAAGCAAAATAAACTATAACAGGAAATGAGAAATCACACTCCACTGTGATTTTGATAATGAGTTTTTAATATTCCAGTGTTTAACTTGTGACTTTTTATACTCCTGCCTTGCAAGGCTGTGTTTGGAATGCATTACCAGGGAGTTCCAAGTGGGCAGAGGATCATCCATTTGCTCCTAGGCAAAGAGTGCTCTTGATGCACCAAGGCTGCAGGGCTGAGCCAGAGGATGCAGCTGCTGGTGATGAGCAAAAGGGCCCTATGGCTGCTACACAGAGCTTCTGCACCCAAATCTCTATGCCCCGGGTGTCTGCTACAGAAAACCCCACATAACGTTGAAGGATACACTGTTTGGGTCCCACATAACATTGAAGGATGTGAAGGAGCACTGGGATGTCACATCCCTAGCAGAATGGACCTTCTGAGAATGGTGAATCAATCCATTTCTGGCCCATGCCACTTTCACATGTGTATATTCGAAGGAAGTATTGAATTCTCTCTCTCTCCCTCTCTCACTAAAACACGGAACAGATTAAAATGTTTTGACAAATGCTAAAAAGTGGTTTTCAACTCTTAACAAAATTACTGCAATTTAGGCACAAGGAAAGCCTTTCTGGGAGGGCATTCCAGAATGGGGGTGGGCACCAATGAGCAAAACAATAAATAAACCGTTCATTCATTTGTTCGTTCGTTTCTTATTCTCCTGCAATCACACATGGCTCTAGTTCAGACTGGTACTCTGCTGTTCTAGTAGGGGATGTTAAACCTCCCACCCACCCATTTCCACCCAAGTTACCCAATGGGGAGGGGGGGAAATGGAAGGAAATATTTTAGTTAATCCCCCTCCTTCCCCCCATCTCTGAATCCTTCTCCCATAGATGGAGACTAGAAGTTCTGGAAAAAAACTGGATGGGAGGAGAAGGTTTAACCCAGTAAACCTTTACTGTAAATCAGGACTATACACACTTGTAAGAGAGTAAAAGAGGGGAGGGGCTTCAGTGGGGCTGCACATTGGTGCTGCATCATGTGATTTAATTCATACAGACTAATCACACAACAGAGAAGAAACAGGAAAAGGAAATACGAATGATGTGTGAAGCATTTGGTTTGGGGGTGAAAACCCACCAGACCTTCTTGGCTCTGTACCCTGGCCTGCAGCCCACCTGCTGTCTGCCCTCAGCCCGCCTCACCCCAAGTGTTTATGTGGGCATCTTGGAAGCAGCAAGCCCACTGTGTCCATGAGGCTTGCTTACACGCACACTGCCTGCTGCCCATTGGTGGTCCGCTCTGCTACTGCACACATTACTTGTCAGTTTTGTGTGCTTTGCACTAAGAAGGGCCTACTTTCCTTATTTTAAGCAAAGAAGCTGCTGGCATTCCTGAGCACTTGTGAACATGATCTTGCTTTTCCCACTTCCTGGCTAGGACTGAGCACAGGAAAGAAGTCCATCAAGCACAAGTGACTTGGACTCCACCCTGATCTTTGCAACCCTTTTAAAGGTATTTAAATGTAAGTGGGGAGCTTGGCATAGTGAGTCCAGATGCAAAATCTGGGTTCTGCCTTCCATTGCCTTTGCAGGCGAAACCACAGACCAATTCTTGCCACCTCAGAGATGCAGCCAGCATGGTTCTGCCCATGCCTCTGAGCCATTCTGAGAATCCTATGCCCATGTGTGTGTCTGCTGGTCATAGAATTGTCCTGTCTATTAATTTATTTTAGGATTCAGGCCAATACATGATTGAATTTGCAGCTGCAGTATCCTGTACCATTTCTAGTGGTTTTTCTTCCTCATGTTTCTCCTCTGCAGTTATCTGAATCTTGGAAAGGAGACATTTAGCATACATTTCTGAAGGAAAAGTAGAGATGGCTGTTTAAGGAATACTAATTACAAAACAAGAGGGCAATGATCAAAGATATTTGTCTGCATGGAATTCAGAACTCTCTGTGTAATTTCCTTTAAATAAGAATAATCCACAGCTGCCTTTTAAACTTGAAGAAAATAAAAGCATTCTTACTGAACACCTTAATATTATAGTTTCTAAACTCAGGAAGATCTATGCTTCAAAGCATGATCTCATAAAGAGAGGGATAAACATCTATTTTAATAAATGTGTTAATTCTTTTTAATGCATCTATTGTTGCCAGACATTGTATTTCTGAAAATGATAGGAATCGCTGATCAATTAATTCATATAGAGAGTAATTTTTGGCAGCTACTTCCATCTGTAATTTATTTAGGAAATTTGGAGCACCTCCCCAAATACTTCCATTTCATTGGCATGACTTCTCAAAGAAGCAACTTAAGATCAGAAAGAACACACACACACACACACACACACAGAGAGAGAGAGAGAGAGAGAGAGAGAGAGAGAGAGAGAGAGAAACTGTGAAAACCCCAAAATGAGAGATTTGTCCATATAATATTAAGATTTGTCTATACCTAGCTTTAAGAAGTCTGCCAATATTTTTAGATTTGGAAGAAGAGCAACACTAACTTACATTTGAGAGCAACACTAATCTGCCACTGGAATTTATAGCTTCTGCAGCCTTGCTTATACAGAATCCATACTTAAATTAAACTTAAGTTCTTAGCCAAAGATAGGAAGTCTAATTTTGATGGGAGCAATATTTAAACTTGAAAAGTCTGTGCCTGTACTCATTAATCCCTACTGTGCCCTAAGCATCCTGTTGAACACTACTCCAAGTCTTTTCTTAAGTGTTTGCCACATTGGACTCTGGAAGGTCAGCAGCCCTTTTCCCCCTTGAAAAATTAACTGACAGGATTAGGTTAACATCTAATGGAATAATCACAATGTGAAGCCCTTTGTTATTCTCTCACCTCCACCCCACGCTGCTTCACTTGGATAGAGGATGGTTGAGAATGTTTTCAAAATTCTCAAATTTGCACATAAACAGGATGTGTACTTTTTAATGAATCTGGGAGAATCTGCAAATGGGCCCAGGCATCTGTGCTCAACCCTTAAAAGGCTGGCTTTGAATCACTGTGTTTTCAGCCATGTTTGTGGTGTCACCTCCTTTTTTCTGACAATTTTTGCATCTTTAGAAGCAATATGGGAGAAAAGTACAACATGGCCCTCTCCATAGCTCTGCTTATTCAGTTAGGGCAATGCAGATAAGCAAGAATGTTTCCATTTGCACACAGCTTCAGCTAGGGAGATATTAATATTTTTTTAAAGAATTGAATACAGAAGAAAGTGAAACTGACAGCTTCCTGGTTGAAAACCACAGACCTTGGGAAGTTTATGTGGTAAGTACTCCAAGTACCTGTACAAAAGACAGGCAAAGGAAGGGTAGCACCATCATTTAAAAAAATGAAGGATGTTTCTCTTCACATTCAGTTGCCACTGGAACATATCCATGCAGTCTCTTAATTGGGAGCACAAACAAAAATCTCATAATCAGAACTGACTGAGAGGCCAAAGTTGCTTAGTTATATGGAAAAAAACTCTCAGTGATGCTCAGAGATAGTTCCCTTAATTATTATTTTACATATCCCAGGACTCAGCCCTCATTAGGGAGCCTGGGCACAAAATAAGGCAGGGGAGTGGTGGGGAGAAAAGAACCAACGTTGGGGGCATAGTGTGCCTGTGGCAAAGAACAAAAGTTGTTGAAAGAGTACATTGCTAGAAGGAAGGTCAGAGAGAGATACTAAACAGATTTGCAGTGTACTTTTTCCAAGGTATAAGGGTTGCTGGGAGGGGAGGTGGAGGCTGTACTTTTAAAAGAAATGGTTTGGTTCAGCTTTGCAGGACCAGCATTCCCCCCACCCCACCCCACCCCACCACCAAACTCTTTTCTTTTCTCTTAATTCTATATGCACGTCGGACATGCTGGAATTGATGTTGTTCTCATTCTTATTATTTACAGCCATTCCCACCTTTCTTCCTCTAGCAAGGAATCCAAGGCAGTTAGTTCACTGCAAATCAAAATGCATAATGCCAACTTGAAAGCATAGATACAAAAGGAGACCCAGGATATGGGAGTTTACACACCATTTGTGTGACTGTCTCCACCCGTCATAAACTAAGGAAAAGATCCCACAGAACATATGAACAAAAGACAAGTCCTGTTAGTTCCATAGCCCATTTCTAACAGTGGCCAACCTGATCCCTGAAAGGTCCACAAAGAGGGGATGCACAGCTAAGTCTGCAGGTGGAAGTTTCTGCGCATGGAGAGGCCATGCCAGGAATTGCCATGTGTGCACAGCAGCTGCTGCTCCAAGGGGATCCCACCCAGGTTAACAAGAAAGCTGGGCACATTGTGCTTTATTATTTGAACATTTCTGGTCAATAGCACTCACTTTTCCTTTTGCCCCTTACTCATTTGTCAAAATTAGGGTTCATGGAACATTGCTACTGCTTTTCTACATGCCTAAGAGTCTCCAGTTTAAATGTTTTCTTTGTGTTTGTGGTTGGTATTAAGGTTGCACATCTGTCAACGTGTTGATGGGCTGATGTAACCGGCCCATTTTCTATGGGAAAAGGTTAGCAGTGTTGTGCATGCACACATGTACACAAATACATGTCAATGTTTTCTTTGCAGCCCAACCATCATTATTCCTTGAGTCCAACTTTCCTGAGGGACTGGCTTGATAAGCTGAATATTTTCTCTAGAAGTGGAAGCGACTTCTGTCCTCAAATTAGAAGATACCCCATCGAATTCTGTCACAGTTTCTAGACCTGTCAGTGGGAACATGGGGGCATAAGAAATGAAGGATCAATCCTGATTGCTCAGCCCTTCTGGGTGGCATGTGAAATGTCTATAATGAAACTCCATGCTGGGGAAACTCACTAAGTTTCCTGCTTCCTTCTCACAATAAGCTCAGGTTCAAAAAAGTTCATGAACTTTTCAGAAAATTTGGCTGCATTTCCAGCAGCAGTGTCCAATTTGCAGTTTCTGCTGTGCATCTTGTACAGAGCTAGTGAGCTATGAAAAGAATACAAGTGTAGCTTTCCGGTAGAAGATCTTCACATAAGATGGAAATAGAACAGTTTCTTTAAAAGCTTGCCTATTACAGACTTTTTGTTCAGGAAAGAAAACTGATCGATAGATCCCCCTACTCCTTCTTTCCTTCTAAGGGCATCTGAATATTAGAAAGCAGAACCAGTGGCTTTCAATTATATGCTCAATTTATAAGGTAAAGAAGATGTATTGTAGCACATTTGTACCCAACATTCCACTAAAAGTCTCTGTTAGTTTTGTTTTCTGTTTGAAATTAGTTATCAGAGGTTCCCATGAGTGACTGCCATTTTGAACTTTACATTTTCAGGGGCCAGAGATTGCATTGTCATATGAAAATCCTGAACGCTTCAACAGAGATCTTTCCAAAAAATACCTTTAAAACACTGTATGAAAATGGGCATGGATTATACGTGGGACATCAGTTATTCAACTATCAAGAACAATTTGTTTTGTGGTAGCCAAATCAGTATGTCAATGAGTAGGTAGCCAAATCAGAGGAGCTTAGCTTTCCCACTCTTGCTCTGCAGAAGAAAGCACGCTTTTGCATGCCAGAGTCAAGACACATCTACCCGCTTTGGATATTTAACTTTGTCCTAGAAAATGAGAATGGAAACACATATGCAACAACAACATTTTAGAGTTTAGAGGCCTCTGTAATATCTTTAGAAACATGCCAAGCACATTGAAAGATAGTGAACTTCCTCCTGTACATCGGGCCCTAACCAGTGCATTCAAAAGTCTAGTTCCTGGCTCCCCTTTTCCCCTTGACTTTCATGCTTGATCACAGAAGGCACTTTTAGGTTTCTTCAAGTACAGCTTCCTGTGACTGAGAAAGTGTGGCTTAAGGGTCCTCTACAAAGCGGGCTACACCTGAACCATTACAGGCTGCAGTATCAACACTATGCCTGGTAAACACAGATGGGAGCTGATGTGGAAGAATCACATGCCCTCTGGCATCTCCAGAGGATTAATGAGTCAGCCTTCACCTCACTGCCACCCTGAAGGCTGTTCCCTGTCTGTGATTTGTTATATTACATCATAATAGCTTGTCCTCCTCTGGCTTTTGAAGAATGAGCATTAGTAAATGGATGATAACCATTCTCTCTCTCCCACTTGCTCTGTGTATAGGATCTGTGCATATAAAGGAATTTGTAACAAATCATTTTAATGAGAAGATTTATTTTTGTCTCTGTCACATCCAATGAGCATTTAGATATGGTTGATGAAGGTTTTTATTTATGATTCATTGAAATACCTTGTATTAAGGTATATTCAATTTATAATAATTGAGTTTTTATTAGTATTTATGGTTTGCATGATTACAAGTGACTATATCTTATATATAATACATTATTAATTTATTTAGATGTACTTTGTTTACTGTCTCTGAAGGTGTCACCAAACTCTGCTGGGAATTTCGGTACAACATAAGTATATTTTTTTCCAATTGCATTACAGTGGAACATATATTACCATTATGAGTCTTTTGGAGTTTTTTTTTGGTGGGGTGAGGGCCTTGTGGTTGTGCTACCCCTTTTATCTAATACCAAATAGGAGCCATTAGAATCTATGCAATAATCACCTCAGTCATTACATCATTCTACTACAACTTGGTGAAACTAAACATGTTTGCTCTTTGTTGAAGCTGGCCAGTTCCCTGAGGGTGGCAGTGCCATGCATTGTAAGTGCATATTACTTTCGCCCTGCATGCTGAGCACTTGAATGTTCTCTGCCTTGTTGCTGAAAGTATCTCCAAAGATGGAGGCACTGGGAAATGTGGACTTGGACCAGACTATTGAAAGACTGAAAAGCTGAAACATTTAAGTTGTTGTTGTTGTTTTTGCTGATATTGCCAACTCTCGGGGCAATGTTAGTACTGCACTGAGTACCCAGGTGGGCACAGCTGGGAGTGAGCAATCCCCTCCTGTCTCCCCCATCCAGGTCTCAGTACTGCAGGCCAGGTCAGCCTCCTCTTCCACAATCAAATCATGGCTGAGGGAGATCCTGTTTTGGACTGACCTGGCATTCAGCAGCAGGCCAGAGGGCAGACTGCTATGGCTACCAGAAATCTTCTGGCTGGGAGAAAAACTCAAAGCAAGGATAGTTCTAGGATAACTAACCCCTCATCACTGGCCCATTAATCATTCTAAGCCAGGGGTCTCAAACTCAACTGACCTGGGGGCAGTCTGGGTGAGGCTGGGACACATCAAGTATTCCACCCCTGTGGTGGTGGTGGGCCGCTCACCCCGCGTTGCTCCCAGAGGCCGGCCCGGGTGCCGTCGGCGCTTTGAAGGCCACAGAGCCCCTCCCCCGTGCCCTGCCCATCCCGGCAATTGGCCCGCAGGCCGCGAGTTTGAGACCCCTGCTCTAAGCCATATCTCCCCCTACCTATAACAACAGTAATAGGAGCAACCCCACCACATGCCCCTAGGCATGTAATAGGAGCAACCCCTCTTTGCATCTGGCTCTCCTCTATTAATCAGGCTCCTTGTGCTTAGGAAGTGAGCCAAGCTGAGAGGAAGTCCACAAAGAGTTGCAGAACTTTAGTTGTGCAACCCAGTAGCATGTGCAGCACAAAGAAAGTCGTAAGTCGCATGTGTACAGGGGAGAAACTGTACAGCGTTTACATGGGCTCAGTGCCTGGCAGGCCCTTGCGTGAATGCTGGTGTGCTCAGCTCAAGACTTCAAGAAAGTGGCCCCAAAGTCTGCAGAGGTGAGCTAGGAGAATCCAATGGATTCCTACTCCCAAAGTGGATCTCTCACACATCCCTAATACTGCTTGACGTATTTGGTTGAAAGTTTGGTTATAAACAGTAAGAATAAAAGTTTGAGTGTACAACCCACAAGCCAGTGATTCATCTTCAATATTTCCAGCAAAGCTACCTGCAATTCATATCTTATTACCTAAACTACATTGTCAGTGAAGCAGAAAGACATAAAGCATACCTGCTGTGCTGTTATACATGCTTTAACAAGATTACAGGTTTCGATGGATGGACAGCCATTAAAATTGATTTAAAGTGATGGCTGACAGAACAGGTTGAACAAAATGCAATTTGTATGTTCATGCAATATTTTTCTATTCCTCTCTCTCTCACATGCACACAATTCATATTAGTGGTTCTGCTAGTTACAGTTGGAGTGATATACTTGTGGCTATGTATACATGAATATTTTGCATTTTTGAAAATATTTATCTTTCTCTGAGCATAACTGGGAATATGATGATTCATGCCTAGAGTGGCATAAGAGCTGCCTTTCCTTGGCACACCTGAAGGGAACTTAAGGGAACAGCAGTTTGTCTCCATGTGAGTCACACTAGAAGGTGGAGCCATGCCAGTGCATTTGTTGCCATCAGGCTCTTGTCAGTCCTACAAAGTCGTGTTTCCTATTTTGAAATAGAGTGCTGCGTGAAATGAAGGCTAGTGAATTACTACAATTGAGTCTCATGCGTCTTTACTGCCCATTTTTCATAAAACAGTATGATCACAGAATTTCATGGAACGGAGTGCCCCATTTGTAATTCCTTAGCTTATGCTGGCTTTGTCCATGTCTTGCTGTACAATACGCAATTCAAAAATATGCTCACCATTTTGTAGCTGTTATTTGATGAAATATGCCTTTTGACTCTGTATCTTTCTGGGAGTGCAACATAGCAACCTTAAAAAAAAAAAAAAGGTGGGGGGGGAGAAAAAAAAGAAAAAACTTGGCAAGAGATTGGGGTGTTGTTTTGATTCTACAGACGGGCCAGGAATAGTTTGGAAGTCCTTTGCCTCTTGTTCATAGACTCCTTGCCATAGGAAGGAGTGGAACATAGAAAGGAAAAATTAGAAAAATTAAAGGCTAGTTTGTGATCCTATTAGGAGCACGTTCTTATGCTACTAGGCAGTATAAACATAGTTTTAGAAACATGGAAATCCATTGCTCAGGGAATTGCTTTCCTCAAATTGCTTTCAGGGTGAAGGAGAGAGGCAAACAAAGATCTCATAATTGGCCCAGTTGGACTCCCTACCTCATGTAGGGCTTTCTCCCCACAAATGTCCTGTAGGAAAGATAATAAAAGAGACAGAAGACTTCAGATGAGGCCTTTCCCCTTCTTGGTCCCCAGGGACATCTTTCACCAATTAATTTGAGGAATATCCTGCTGCTGCTGCTGCTGCTGCTGCTTTTAAAGTTTAACATTGCTTACTGTGATTTTATTATTTTGATGTTCCTTAAAAGCCCCCTTGGTAGGATTTCTATTCTGAAAGGTGGCACATAAACAATTGTAACAAAATAAATAATAAAAAATATATTAACCATATTTGTTTTACTTCACTTTGGGGCACATATATTGTAGGTACTGAAAACGAACTTTCTGAATTTACCACAGCCTACCCAATAAGCCTTACACTGCAACTTGGCAAATCCAGTGATAACTCATGTTACAAATTATAGCTTGAAGTGATCAACTATACTTTACACTTTTACCTGAGCCCTTGTGGATTAGTCCACTGGGCCAAGAAAAAAGAAACTTGGCAGAAGCAACATCCTTTTACCAGCCATGAACAATCTGGTTGTTGCTTTTGCATCCGCATGTATAACGAACGGCCAGTCGTTAGGAGGCTGCTTTAGCAGAATTGCAGCGTTATCATTTTTTTTTCCATTCACAACTGAAGGATTGGTGTAGAAAGGAGCGATCTTGCTTCCACCTCCCATAACACACATCTGAGATGTGTGTTAATGCCATTAAATATTTATTTTAACTGCCTGCTCCTCTAAAGTCCTTTGTTTGCATAACAGATGGAATATATGTCCAATTGGGAGAGTAGCAATTAAGCTGGGATGCGAAACAAATTTTTCTTCAATAATAGCAATACTAAGGATGGTGCTTATACTTTTTGACAGTTTACTTGAACAAACTTTGGGAAAGCAGAGATATCCCTGGCCTAAAAATAAATGTGTCCTAAATCAGAACCATGACATTGACAAGGGTGCAGGGATGCTATTGATCACTAAATGCCACTTGGCAGATGGAGGAGGTTCCTCAGTAAATGCAGTACTCATTTTTGAATTATTGAAACATACCAAGAAGAGAAAACTGCCAGCCCTAAAATAATGCAGACAGCAACTCGACACAGAATTGAATATCTGCATTGCATCCTTTCAGGAAAGTTACCTGGAGACTTTCTGAAATGAGAAGGGCACACCTTAAGGTCCAAACTGCCTAGGGAACTTTGGCTATAGGGTAACCTAGGAAGGATGTTAGTCAAGAAATAACTCATGCTATTTACTCAAGATAGTCTTTAACTCCTGATACATGCTGTTGGTAAATCAGTGTTCCTATCTGGCTCCAATTTTGTCTTCTGGAAAGATTTTAGGAATTTTGTTTATTTATGTATTCCATCTCTTTATCACTGGCAAATATTTGAAACTGTCTGGGCAGTTCACAATTAAAACTATAAAACACCACATGATGAATTACAATATAAAAGTTAAAACTGCAGTATAAAACAAACAAACAAATACCTAGCAGCAGTACAAAGATTTAAAATATGGCAACAAATTTAAACCAGAAGAAATTGAAATGCTAAAATGCCTGGAAGGATATAGGACATTACCTGGCACCAAAAAAGAACACAGCATAGGGAGCATGTGAGCTTCTCCATGAAGCTTTTCCACCACAGGGCTGCGATAACACAAAAGACCATCTACTGCAGAGTCATTCCTCTTGTATCCTCAGGCAGGAGCCAGGACAGGCAGGTGTATATACAAGAGTGGCTGGTTGTTCCTGTGTTAGAGGACTTTCTCATTTGTTGCAACTTTTCTCTTAAGTTTTATATGAACTATCCATGGTGTTCCATGCAAGGAATCCCTTTCTGGGCATGAAATGCACCTCTAAGCAGAGATGTGTCAAAACTTTGAGGAATCCTTCCTTCTAGCATTTCTGGACTTCCACTCATGTTTGGCCCTCACACAGAAAGTGAACCAAGCTGAGAGGAAATCCATGAACACTCCTGGAACAAAGGTTGTACAATTCCATGCCATGTGCAGCAGCTCAAATGAAGGCCAGTGCATGTGGCTAGGAAGAGGTGTGCTGCTTGTGCAGCATTTGTGTAGTGCTCCATTCCTGGTGAACACCACATGGACAACCTTCTATATCAAGTGTAGCAGCACAATCAAAGCCTGTTGCATGCAGCATGGAAGGGGGCACTGTTTGCAGAGCGCAGGAGGCTCAAAACCTGGTGAGTGCTGTGCAAACTCTGGGTATGCTCAGCAGGAACATGGACTCATGGCCAACTCAAAGCAGTCAAATGGAGTCTCATCTCCAAATGGATTCTTATTCCCAAAGTGAATTCTTTTTGCATCCCTGTCCTCAAGGCTTTTAGGGCTTTGAATGTTGGAAACGGTATTATGGACTAGTCCTGGAAATGACTGGTGGCCTGTCCTGATGGAAAAGTATTGACATAATATGATCATTTATTGATTTACTGGATTTATATCCTGTTTTTTCTTGTTTGTCAGTTCTTGTTAACAGTCTTGCTGACCTTGATTGGACCAACTGAAGTTTCTGCACTGTTTTCAAAATCTGCCCATATATAGCACCTTACTGTAATCCTGATGAGAGGTTCCTAGATCATAAACAACAGTAGCTAAGCCATCTCTGTCCAGATAAGGATGTGGTTGATATATTATCCTAGGCTGATAAAAGGTGTTCTATGCCACCAAGGTTATAGTGCCTCTAATGGCAATTCTGGTTTCAGAAAGTTTCCCCAAATTACTCACCTGAAGCTTTTCAGGAGAATGCAGTCTCGTCCAGAAGAGGTCAAGCATCACACGGCAGATGACCTACCCACTAACAGTACATCCAGCTGAGTTCTAGCATATTGGCCCTCCTCCAGTTGATTACCATGTGCGGACACCAATGCAGAATGGTTACTGCCTCACAAATAATTGATAAAACGGAGGGGTAGAGCTAGGTGTTATTCACCTCCTGACTGACATCTCAGTCCATATTTCTTGACAAATTTCCCCAGCAGTTTCATGAGGATAGCACTGAGCCCTGATGAACCCCACATTATAGCTGTCAAGGGGCAGTACAATAATCTGCAGGCACTGCTTTCTGGAACCAACCATTCAAGTAGGGAAAGAACCACTGCAATGGAGGCAGAAGCATATAATGGTCAATAGAATGGGAAGCCCCAGTACAGCTCAGGAGAATCAACTGCATGGCATGCCCATCATTCCTTTCTTGGCAAAGCTCATCCCACAGGCTTGAAACCCACCTTAGTTCTAGATAATTTACTTCAAAGAAGTGCCTTTTTAAACACTGATGAGACCACGACTATCCTTTGTGGTTCAACTTCTTTCTTCAAGTCTTTGGGTGGGCCTATGCACATACATTCAGATTGTCAGGGGCTGGCCTCCTTTCCCTCCTTACAGACATCATGACTGTATATCCAGATAGCAAATGACATTATAGGTGTTTGAGCTGCAGTTGCATGGAAAGTGCAAGCCAATTCAGTGGGAAAGAACGGATGGCCAACTGACTCTCACACCCTGCTTTCAAAAGCCCCTGCAGGATAGGCTATTGAATCAGCACAAGAGAGAGAGACAAGAATCTTCAGCAGAGGCTCATATTAACAGGGTTAAGGCAGGTTGCAGGGAGCTAAAGTCTCAAGAAAGCTCAAAAATAAGGTTTTTATTGGCTCTGCATGTCTTGAATCTTTAGAGGCATTACGAATAATGAACAATTTTTATCAGATAGTTCTGATACACACACGCACACATTCGTTCTCAATAAGGGTGAAACTATTTTTATTAAAATAGCATTTAAAGGAGAAGGACAACAAATAACTAAAAGAGCTGTAACATTTATACAGATACCAAACACTTCTTTAAGCACATCTTAAATGTTTAAAACACCCCTGGTCTTGGAAATCTGAAGCACCTATGGAGGAGCCATGGTCTCCATGCAGTCCTGCATAACAGAGAATCTCTTGTGTATTCGTACAGGAGTCTCCCTCTGAGCTACAGAGTAAAACAGACAGTTCTTTCCTATTTGTGGCATGCTTTGTCAGCCCTGCAACCATCACATAGTTTAAGCCATTGCACCATTAGTTTAAGCCTTGGACTCAAGGGGGATATGAAGTGAGCACTTGGCTTGATAGAGTGCCATGGCTTTCAATGGATTTATACCTATGTCTCCACGTTTGCAGTGAAGCACCCCACAGAAGTGAAGTGGGGGAAATTCAGCCACTTTGATTATCAAATCAAAGATGGCAGCATCTTCATGAGTGCACACCTGTGCCCCATATGGAGCTCTGTTTGCTCATCTGCAAGAAGCATAAGGGCTTGCCATTTTATTGTAATCAATACTGTGTGGAGTTTTCCTTTTGTTTCTGGATGGTGTTTTCATTAGAACAGAAGAAACTACAGCTACCTACATTCATTGATCATCTATCTTTTCCAAATATTATGGATCGGTTGCAAAATAATTGCCCAACAACTGCCCTTGGGGTGTTGATGAAATGTTATATTTATTATTAAAAATCCATTAAAAATAAAAGTCAGATCAAGATGAGAAGGGGAGGGCAGGGATACTGTTTTGGATGTATCTTCATATTCAAAAATAGATATATTTGGGTTTCATGTTTATTCTTAAAAATGTAAAGAATCATGTAAGACTCCTGCCAGTTTTGGCAGTTGCTGACATTCATTAAGTTCAACTTAATGTATCAATATTTAATTTTAATGAAGAATTTTTATAAACCCTTTTCATACAGGAATTGAAAAGTTTCATATACAGGAGCAGGAGTTCCATAAACCTGTCAATGTCTGGGGCATGGGCTGCTGTGTATCATGTCAGGGCACCTGATACCCAGGTGCCTTGCCTTTTGGCAGTTCTAAAAGACACAGGAACCTGTACTGTTTTGCATCTGGCTACCCTCCCTTCGTCCATGTTGGCAGGCACAGTTTAATATGTAAAGCATTAAGTGTCCACCCACTGATCTCCCCTAGACTAAGTCACTGTGCTTAGGTTGTGGCCTAATAGACATACTAGAGTTATATATTATCAAGGGGTGGCCAGTCTTTCTCAACAGAAGAGCCACATATGGTAAGTGTCAGATGCTTGAGAGTCACAACTGATGGGAGAATGACTTGCAATGATGTACATAGGATTACCACACCAGCAAGACAGTGCAGGAAAGATAAGGAAGGTGTCCATACAATCCTAGAATCATAGAATAGTAGAGTTGGAAGGGGCCATGAAGGCCATTGAGTCCAACCCCCTGCTGTTGCAGGACACCATGTTACACCATCTCACTCAGATGGCTGTCCAGGTTCTTTCTGAAAGTCTCTAATGTGGGAAAGCCCACTGCCTCTCTAGGCAGCTGCTTCCACTGTTGTATTGCTCTGACAGTGAGGAAGCTCTTCCTGATGTCCAGCCTGAATCTGGGTTGTCACATCCTGAATTGATTATTCTGTGTCCTACACTCTGGCATCAGCAAGAAGAGATCTTGAGCTTCCTCTTTGTGACAGCCTTTAAGGTACTTATAGAGTAATACCATATCCCACCCCAGTCTTCTCTTCTCAAGGCTAAATATACCCAGTTCTCTCAGTCTCTCCTCATAGGGCAGCGTTTCCAAACAGTGGTTCATTTTTGTTGCCCCCCGACCCCCAGAACCTTTCTAATTTTTCTGCATCTTTCTTAAATCTTGGTGCCCAGAACCGGACACAGTATTCCAGGTGAGGTCTGACTAGTGAGGAGTATGGACGAACTACTGTTTCTTGTGATTTGGAAGTAATACTTCTGTTAATGCATCCCAAAATAGCATTTGCCCTTTCGGTGGCTGCATCACATTCTTGACTCATTTTTAGCCTATTGTCCACAATTACTCTGGGATCTTTTTCACTTCTGTTGAGCCACATATTCCCCATCTTGTATTGATGCATTTGGTTGCTTTTTCCTAGGTGGAAGACTTGATGCTTATAAGGGTGCATTTCATTATGTTGCTTTCAGCCCAGTGTTTATCAGGATCATCCTGGATCTTCATTCTGTCTTCTAGGGTATTTGTTATTCCACCCAGTTTAGTATCATCTGCAAATTTGATTATCTTACTTCCTCATCTAAATCATTATTAAAGATGTTGAAGAGCACTTGCCCCAGGACTGAATCCTATGGCACCCCACTAATTACCTCCATCCAATTTAAGAAAGTGCCGTTGATGAGCACTCTTTGCGTCTGATTTAGCAGCTGGTTTTGGATCCACTTAATAGTCTTTCCATCTAGTCCAGTTTTTGCTAATTTGCTTATCTGAATGCCATGTGGCACTCTGTCAAAAGCTTTGCTAAAGAATAGGTAGATTATATCTGCAGCATTCCCTTTGTCCATTTGGGAGGTTACTCAGTCAAGAGAGAGAGAGAGAGAGAGAGAGAGAGAGAGAGAGAGAGAGAGAGAGAGAGATATTAAATTAATCTGACAGAATTTAATTTTGATAAATCCTACTGATGTTCTTCTTGCTTCTGGACTACACTTAACTGTTGCAGTTTCTCCACCCTGTATAAAAGCACTTCATTTTCTTTTATTGTATGGAGGGTGGACACTCGCTGCTCCAGTGCTCTCCCCTTTTCTTGTAGCAGGGCTAGTGGGCATCAGTTGCAGCTGTTGCAAGCCACCACTTTGGAGTTTCTTTGGTGCATTGTTTGTGCAGCCTTAGTGATTTTATGTTTGGGGAGGCTGTTGTGACAGCTGATACTTTCAAATGTCTTCACAAAAAGTTAACAACAAGCAACACAATCCTACTAGTAAATGGGAGTGTGTTACAAGGAAGGAAACGTGTGTGTGTGTGTGTGTGTGTGTGTGTGTGTGTGTGTAGGAGGGGATTAAGGAAGATAAATAAGAGAAAAGAGAAGGGGGGAATGTTAGGGACCTCACCCTTGACTTCCTCCACCAAACTTCACTCACTCTCGCTCCCTGGGAGCTTGGCTGCTTATATCCTAGAGGTCCTAGACCAGCTGGGGCAGTTTGCGCTGCTCAGAGTCAGGAACCAGAATCACTGTGAAGCAACCTAAAGAACCTTTACCATGACAGGAAGAAATTCCCCAGACTTTTCCTTAATCGCTGTGGTGCCCAGGGTTGGAGAAAGAACCTTTTGAACCCTGATCAAAGCACACAGGGTTATGGGCCATGAGTCTGGTCATGAGTCAGGAAAACCTTCCTGGGCCAGAAGGTGCCTGACCAGGTTTGAATGGATCCATGCATCATTGTTTGGTTCATCCATGATATGTCAAAGAGAAGGAAGTTGAAAGCCAAGCCTGTGGTATTTGAATTCCTCAGTTAGTTGGCCTGAGGATTATGTCCTAAGAAATTACTTGAAGCTGTGTTTACCCAATGCCTCTCTTTCACTGCTTTCTTCAAGATATGACATTTCCTGTAAAGAAACAATCATGATATGGTTCATTTTTGAAGGGCCCTTGTTATTATGTGTTGTCAAGTCACTTCCAACTTTCAGTCCATCTCATATTTGGTCTTCCCTTTTGTCTTCTGCCTTCTACTTCCACTAACATGATTGTTTTCTCCAGGGAGTCTTGCCTTCATGTCCAACATATGACAGCTTCAGATTCAGAAGAAAGCAATGTCTTGATTTGATTTAGGACCCACTTGATTGTCTTTCTGTTGCTCCAGGGACCCTTATTCTCCCAAAACATGGATAAGTACGAGATTGCTCCCAGCAAAATTCATTGTACATGTTTAAAACCATTTTAATGCCCCATGAACAGTCATATTCTCTTGACTAGAAAATCATCTCTACAGCAATTTCAAGATCTTAAAGGATCATTATACAAATAATGTACTTTTGTTTTTAAAGAAAATAAATGATAGCATATTTCACCTCATGATGCAAGTCATTTTTAAAACTTTAAAAGATCTTCTCAGAATGCAAAAGTACCCTTAGTGAACTGAAAAGAGCATGATAATCAAAGCAGCTGATATGAGGAATGAATACAATAAGAAATAATTTCTGCAGGACAGAATGGGACATAAATTGAAGGGTTGATATAAGAGTATTTTTAAAGCAAGCAAAACATGCACGTACACATGCAACAAAGAACATCTCACAACCCACAAGAATCGCAGGTTGTCATATGCGCATCACATAAATCATTACCCCAGTAGAACTGAGAGGGGGGCGGATCAGAACGGGAAAGCAGAGGGAGGTGAACTCTATACTGTTGCATGAAAGCCCTTTCTGACCTCTGAACAATTTTTAAACCAATCTACTTCTCCTGCCATTCCATATCAATGAAAAGGTAATGAACCCTGGAAGAAAAATATAGCACCTTTTGGAATTCAGCACGAAATAGCTGATAGCAATTCACAAGATTCTACTCTTGACAGTATATGTAGGTTCTCAATTCATCATAACTCTATTGCTTTTGGATACTGTTGGCTGTCTAATAATACATTCCATGCAGAAATATGACTGGTGGGAATACAAATGACCTGTTAACATGAAGGCTGAGTATTCGGTGACTATAGATCTATACATTTGCAATCTTTGAAGGATATGTAATAATTTGTGTGGCAAATTATTTTTGGAAGCCCTGCATGTATTGTTGACATTCACACACAATACTGGACAACTGAAAGAAAGGGTAAGAGAGAAACGTAGTCATGGAAAAATTGAAATTCATGTAGTACTATGTCCCATTGAAAGAGCAGCATTTCAATGGCATATAACAGAGCCCCATTCTGCCATTGTAGAGGGAACTTTTTCATGAGTCCCAGACCTTGCTGGTTGTGTCCGAAACAATAATGCTTACACAAAAGTATAGTTCAGGAGGAATTAAATTCCAACCAAGCATTTTGTGGTACAATGCCACTTATTGGAAAATCTTTTAAATGTGCATGTTACAACTTACATTGCCTTCAGACCTTGCATTCCTTTTTTTAAAGTAGGTTCTGAAAATTGTGCACCAGTGATCTCACAACACTGCTTCTTCCATTTGTGAGAAAAGAAATCAGGTAAAACTATTTACCTAATTTCTCCGGGGTGGCGGGGGGGAGGGGAAGCAGAGCTTGTTTCTTTCCCTGCAATTTCCTTACTTCCTGCTCCTCCTCCTCTTTGATTTCCTCATTGCCTTCTTCAGTAGGAGCAAGGGCTGTGGCAACTGTGTTGGCAGCCTGGCTCCTTCACATTGCCCTGAATGTAGTGTCATTGATAGGCACTGTATGCAGAAGGGCAGCCATAACCAACCAACCAAACAAACAAACCTACAAAATGATGGATGTTTGAAGAAAATTCTGCAAAGTAGGGTTTTTTTCTAAGAGGGAGAGAAAAAGAAAATTCTCAATATATTTTCTTCGTATAAATGCCTTTTAAGACATTTCAGTTCAGTTTGAATGTGTTATTTATGGTCTTCAACTCTGCCATAAATTAAACAACAGCAATTATGAGTAGGGATGGGACAAACCCAACCAGAATCCATCTCTCCATGCATTCCTGGACTGCCTCTTGTGCTTGGCCAGGTCTTCCAAACTGAGCTAAGATGATAGAATGTCCCTGAACACATGTGCACCCCTGGCTGCAGAACCAGCACCTTCCTCAGCTTCCAGTGCAGTTGCCTTAGCAGCAGCTGCACTTGGCACAGGGGAAAGGTGCTGCTAGCAGTCCCACCGGGCTCCTTTCCTGGCAAGCCCCTCATGATCTTTGCTGTGTGGTGCAGCTGCCTAGATTGGCTGCATTCAGTGCAGGAGAGGTGCTGCTAGCAGCTGTGGGACTCCTTTCCTGGTAAGACCCTCATGGACCTTTGCTGTGCTTGCCTGTATCTATACATTTGTCTATGGAACAATATGCAAATTGGAGCCTTCTTTTGCCCACTTTTTGGCAGAAGCATTTTCCATCTGCAATGGAAAATTGCAGATGGAAAATCTGCAGTGACATGCAATGGGCCACCCTGGACCGGGACTCAATCTCATGCTTCAAACTCTCCTCCTATTGGGGTTGGTTGGCTTAGCTTGGCTTGACTTGGTTTAGGCTCATCATGACAGCTATTCAAATGAGGACAATTCCTTTTAGTCCTCTTAGATTACCTCTTAGATTTAGATTTAGTCCTTTTAGTCCTCTTAGATTCCCCCTTAGATTTAGTCCTTTTAGATTTCCTCTCTCCAACTTGAATGTTTTAAGTGTTCTAACTCATTGCTTTAATACTAAGTCAGCTGGTGGTGCTTCTCCTCCTTCTCCTTCCTGTCCAGCCATCCTGGATGGGAGGGATCTGTCCAGGGCTTGAAGAAGCTAACTAGGGCAAACAACTAATTTTCATGCTCACTGAGATTCTTAGAAGACCACCTTCAAACTCAGCTTGCCTTGCTTCCCATATCCTTCTGCCTCACTCCCCACCCCTGCAAAATGGTGAACACAATTTTTAAAGTGCACCCAAATACACACCCCTGCACTCATAGATATGAAAATTCATTTTTTGAGATAATGCAAACTTGTTCAAGTACACATTTTCAAAGAGACCATTTTTCAACCAAGGAGTTTGTGAACACCTTTGGAGAAAAAGTCCTCCTGCTCATGCACACATTCAAGGTTGTAATTGGGACATGTCTGCATGATTTGCAGTGAAATCAGTGAAAATTGCACACATTGGGGAAATTCTCATGCCTTCTGAAGCTGAGTTCCAGCAACATGCACTTCAGTGGGTCATGCATGTGTCAGTGGGGCTGGCAGCCAAAGATTTCCTATCTGAGCGTTCAGAGTTTTGGATTTGTGCACCACCTCAGCTGCAGGGTGAGGCTTGGTAGGAGCAAGAATCACATGGGCAGGAGCAGCCATTCCCTTTTATGAAAAACCCATTGATTCAGAAAGTTCTCAAAGAGCTATGAGACATGTCAGCGTTACTAAATACTGGAGAGTATTGCAGCAGATGTTGAGTGCATTTGAAAAAGGTTACACAGAAGCTGGGGAAGAGTAAAAGGTCTTAACATGATATTTTGAGCAAAGCAAAGACACTTAAGAGAACATCTGAGCAGCTGACAAAAACAGTATTCAAAATTGCCCATGCTGCTTTGTCAAAGTCGAACTCACCTGTTTCTGTAACAACAGGAGTAAGCAGTTTAATTCGATTTCATGCAGGTTGTCTTCTTTGTTCATAATTGCCTGCTTTCACTATATGGGCTTCAATCAGAAAATATATGTTGGATCCTTACATATATATCACCTGGTTCAAGCCAACACTTTCTGTCACAAAACACTAAGTGGTGTAATAATGTTGATAGCAAGTGCAATTATGGGAATAAACACTCTGCTGAATGCATGTGAAGCTGAAACACAACTTCCATTAGCTTGAATGGTTGTGCTGCAGCTAATCCCCTCGGAGGCCTCCAAAATCACTCTCTTCTTGCAAATACAGAAAACATTATTGCATTCATCTGACCACCACCAACACAGGGGAAGGCTCAGAAGACTATTGGAAATCAATATGGGTAGAACTCGGTCGTTTGTTTAAGAGGAGAATGGTTTCTATCTCAGTTGGTTCAGTGGTGACATCTTAAAATAGTCATGTCCAATATTGTTGACAAAAGTGCCGTGTGCCAAGCCCTAAGCATGAGTGGATATTGCTATGGTGTGGGCAATAGCACATGTTTAAGCCCTAGGCCAGGGAGCAGCTGGCAGTGAGCATGAGAAACAAGTGATACAGGCCCAACCCTATGCCCTGAGAAGGTCCATGTGACCACGTGACAAGCTTCTTCTGCCTGTGTCACTCATGGCCCCTCTGCCAAAGCCTTTATTTATTGACTTCCCCAAACATTCACCACTCATCTCTCTACTGAGGCACCAGAGACTGCTTATGATTGGTTAACCACAACATATTTATTTGTATGTATTTTAATGTGCTTATACCCTGGCTCTCCAAGCTTAAGGCAGTTAACTGCAAAAAGCATAATTACCCCAAGAAAAGCATTCTTACACTTTAAAAACAAAAGCCACCTAACAATCAAACAGGCATGCATTTCCAGTTAGAAATCCCTCATTTTAGTTCTTAACTGATTTCCTGTGGTAAAAGAAATGATGAACAAAGTGGTAGAAAAACACAAATGTGTCTGTGCCATGAGCAGAAAACAAAGTCATCTGGATCCCACCAGCCCATGAAATTCTGTGGTGGGATAATAAACATCACATTTGGAAGCCTCTCAAAACAGCAGCAGATGATAAAAGAGCAGCAGCAGTCAAAACCGCTAAAATATTCAGCTGAATGAGACAGATTAAAGCAGTGTATTAAAGATTACATATTGTATTCCTTCCCCTTTTCTTCGTCAGCTTTGGGGAGTTTCAGTTTCTTTTGTGCTATCATTCATTCTATCATTCAGTCATTCATTTTCCTATCTTAAATTCAATTCATCCCAATCTTTAAGTATGGTATTTTTTGGTAAACAAACATTTTCACAGGAAAAACAACATACATTTTATGCATAGTTCTCCTAATACATATAGTTTGCATATTATGCACAATTTTACATGTGTTTCTCCTAATATATACATTTTTGTAAAACAGTTTGCTTAGAGAATTTAGTTGCAAAAATTGGAGAAGTGTGCATCTCAAAGAATTACTGGGTTTCATGCGTCATGTTGGTTCAAATATGTGATATTTTATAAGTTCACAATAAAACACAAACTGAATTGTTTTCTTCCCACATCCTTAGAATGTACTAATTCCATCTGTATGTGTAGGGCATTCCCACATTTAAGCTCTGCATCTCTGCACACCCTACTACCAGCTCACCTTCACCCCAGATTTACCTGAGGCATCCTGGGGCAGACCCCACCGCTAGGAGAGATATGCAGAGAGGGAAGGAGGGTGAGGGTGTGGTGGGCAAGGGTGCCAGCTGCAGTCAATCCTCCGGACGTCACCACAGTGGTGGGGCTTTCCAATGCCAGTTGCTTTTTCTTCTGGCACTCTGTGTCTGGGACAGTGGCCAAAGGGTGACACCAAAGGGCAGTGCCCATTGGCACACTTTGGGTATTTGGTGGGTGCCTAGTAGGCATGGAACCCTGGGCAAATTTGGTAGGATCAATAGGTGAGTTGTAATATACATATTTTAAGGATAACCTTATGGGGTTGGAGAGAGATAGGGGCTGGGGGAGGCAGCCATTGAAATGCATTGAAATTTTTTTTTTTTCAAAACCGTCTGACTCCCATCATTCACCCTGTATTGTTATTAATTGGTTATTTTTAATGAAAGTATTTTTAAAGAATTGCTTGGTTGCAATTTTATTGTTGTACTCCACCTAGGGAGATCACCTGATCTGTTTGGTAGCTCATACATGTAAAAACAAGCGAAGATAGCAAGCATGCAGTACAGGTCACATAGCCCCTTCTTGTCTGCATCCCGCAACAGAGACTGGGCTGTTCTGGGCACAGCACCTTGGACTGTGTGTCTGAAATTTCCGTGGTGACCCTGTTCAAGTGTCATATGCAGTTCTTCAAATGTCCAAGGAAAGACAAGGCACCACATAAGCGGAGGCTGACCTGTACGACAGCTGAGGCTTGACTGCTGATATCTAAGAATCAGAAATAACAGATCTGTCAACTGAAGCTTGGTATAACAACGTCTGGGGCACTGGCTTAGCTGAGAAACTGACTGAGCAGATTTGTGCAGAAAGATGACAGAGAGAGGGAGACTTTTGCTAAAATGCAGGTCCAATCTACAGACCTTATGGACAAAGAAGAGAACCAGAGACATTCCCTGATGACTCATGGAAACCTTTGAAAAGGTGCATTCAAATTACACTCGGCCACTACATCCTCCAGATGGACTGTCTCAAGTCATTCTGAGACATACAATTCCATCCAAATATTATTGTTCGGAATTGTTAGTTCTTTTGTTATATATTTACCTCTCCTACGTTGTTTTATATTTATACAATTATACTACTGTTTTGAGAGAGAGAGATGATAGACAGATACACAGACAGACAGACATGGAATAGGGAGGGAGGGAAGTGAGGAATTTTTTTTCATGATTAGACCACATTTGGTAAAATTTATGCTTACAGTGGCATTGAAAATTTGGACTCTTCCCTGGGAGACTGAGAAGCTGTAAAGAATTCCTGAGAGCCACTCTGAGAGTTTGCTGTCAAAAGAGCAAAATATAGTGCAAATAAACAGTTACTACAGGTAGGTGAGAACTCTCCTGTGTGGAAGATTAAAAAAAACCAAACAAACAAGCAAACAAACAAACACATAGGAAAAAAGGGAAAAACAACAATCCCACCTACATTTTTCAAAGCTTTTATCAACACGAGACAAAATTGTGTTCCAAAATTCCAAGTTTTGTAAACTTTCTGCTGCAGTTTATCTCAAAATGAGGATATATTTGAGAAAGGTTTGTGCAAAACAGCATTCTAGCAGCACTAAATACCTGGGAAAATATGCATGCTTTACAATGCACTCAAATGCTCTCCAGGCAGTTTTCAACGATTAAAAACTTTAAAATGGAATATAATGACAATATAAAAGCATTTTTAAACCATCCACAATTTTTTGAAAAATCACTGTAGCCATTAAAAATCATGTCTTGCCAAATGCTTGGGAGCAGAGGCAATCCTTGAAAGACTAGTGCCAAAGATAAGACTTTGTTGGTGCCAGGAAGACCTCAGTGAGGATGGTGTTCCATAGTCAAGGGACCACCACTGAGAAGACCCCTTCCCTTGCTTCCAACATCCTGGAATATATTGGAGGCAACTGGAGGTGCACATCAGATGACAATCCCAGCACTTGGGCACATTTTTACTAGGGGAGTTTCTCCATCAGTCCTAAGCCATATAAAGCTCCTTAAGTCAAAAGCAGCACTTTGACTTGGACTCAGAAATCTATAGGCAGTCAGCACAGTATATCAGAATTGGTGTTTTTCACTGAGACCTTCTGGTTCCTTTTATCAATCTCTCTATCACACTTTGCATAAATCACAGCTTTCAAATCATCCTCTAAAGGAAAATGGCATTCACTGCATAATGGGGCCAATCCCTGGCTCAATGCAAGTTAAAACATCACAATAATCTGATTTAGAAGTTGCCAGAACATAAACTACTATGGCAGGTTATTCCTATTCAAATAGGGTGTAGCTGGGCCACCAAACAGAGCTGGTAGAAGCCATTCTGCCTTCAAGCGACAATGATTGCTCCAGAAGAATCATCGAGCTATGATCCTGCTCCTTTGGGATGCATGCAACTCCATCCATAAAGGAATGGACACCTTCCGTCTTGTCAGAAGAACTACCCACAAATGAAACTTGATATTTTCCATACTGAGCATCAGTTTATTAGCCCTTGGCAGGTATGTTGTGTATCACATCCACAGCCTCACTCAATGGGACATATTGCTCTGTTACACCTGTCATAATCTTGGGGAATGATGCAAAGGTTGGTGCTTGAGTTACAGATTCCCTTGAAAAGTTTCAGAGCTTTTGCTGGGGTTTAACATATACTGCCATAGGGGAACATTCCCTAGTCTTGCATGCATACACACACACACACTCACACACATCACTTAGAAGCAAAGAAACATTTATTCAGAAGAAAATGCAGAGCCGGTACAAGCTCTTAACCTAATGTTGTCTAGGCAACAAATATTAGCACTACACCCCAATCTTACTTTATATATTTATAAAGGGATAAAACTTTACTATAGATAAAGAAAAGCTTTAAAAGGAAGAGGGAGTCCAGGTCAACAACTAATGTTCAGTAGACTTTCAACAGCAGTCCCTTGAATAGATGGGAAGGATGCATGTATTATTTGTTTATTTTATTTACTTTAATTTCGATACCATCTAATAGCATAAGCTCTCTGGGCAGTTCACAAGAATTGGTAGTTCAAATTCCAGACTGGGTTGCCAGGTCAGTGATCAGAGCTTTCTCCCTCCCATTTTCTAAGTCTCTGGTCTTTATATTCCTTCCCTTTCTACTTTATTTTATGGGAAGGCTCCCATTGCTTCCCAGACTTAGGCTGATGGCTGGGTGGATGCTTGGTTACTCTTGCTGTCTGCTGGTAACCATGTCTGTTTCCTATGGGTAGAAGGGTGAGTTCTTGTCTGTGTTTGTTTGATGGCTGCTATTGATGGGATAAGTTCTAGTCGTCTTACTATGTTCACTGAGGACAATGGCTGCAGGATCATTTTGCCTAAATTCTTTAAGGAAAAATGTCTTCCCTGCAAGAATGCCAATCATCACCCATCATTCGTTCTTATGTCATTCACACTGGATAGCCCAGAGCATGGTGTCACCCTCCTGAGCACCAGGTCATCCACTGTGCCTGGGAGGCTGTTTTTGTGGCATTGCCTCCAGGCCTGCAAGCCTGTCTTTGTGGAATGAATAAATTACGCACACACACTACAGCTCCACCCCAGGCTGTTAAATAAACACACAGTAGGCTGGGCTTTAGAAACAAAACTATATTTCTTTTTATTACCGCACATAGCCAGAGTACATCACAGCACTGTTTCGCATGGACAAAAGAGGATTGTCACAATGCCTCTTGGCCCAAGGAGAACCCCAGAGCAGATACTTTACTAAACAGGCATTTGTGTGACAAAGAACAAGCCCGCTCTCCATAGTGTCTGCAGCTGTTAATTAAGCATTTACTCCAGCAGTTTTTTAATCATAGGTTTGAAATTGCTGTCCTAGAACTGCAGTCCCCACTCACCTATTCAGCTATCACACTTGCAAACAGGCCAATTAGCTTTAATGAGACTTTTCAAAGAAATAAAAAGGTAGATGAATCATTTGCTGGATTATTTACTTACAGCCACCTTGAGGAAATGATTTTTGTTGAATCTGCCATGCAAAACTGAGCTGCATAGCACAAAGATGATGTTGCCTCTAAATTAGAGTGGCCTTATATCCTGCTTTACAGAGAACAGTTCTGTTTGAAGGGCCATGAGGGAACTATCTTCTGTACGAAGACCCTTCCAAACCCTTCTAAGGTCAGAGGCAGAGATTCAGCCAAGGACACTGGAGGGCTCAATGGGAGGGAGTGGGAGCATTTGTGTCAACCACTCAGCCATCTCTGTATTCCACAGGATGCCCCAGGCTTCAACAGGAGCACCAACCATGCCAGGGGGAAAATCCCCCAGAGCCCTCTGGAAAAATTCTGGATCATTAAGCTCTGGGGGAAGACCAACTTAATGGGTTGCCCACCCCTACTGAAGGGGGAAAGTGGTCAAAATTCCAAACCTCAGGGGGAAGTGATCTGACCATGACAACCCCTTACTATCAGATCACCAAGTTCCTACCCAGTTGAGAAACCAGATCCAGAGTTGTGAGGTTCTGAGGCAAGACCAGGGCTCCCTCTTCTGGCCAGAGACCAGAATAGCAGCCCTAGTGGTTGCAGGACTGGGGCCACAGTCAATTGCAGTCACCTAAGATGTTACAAGCACCAACTGGGAGCCCTGAGGTACATAAGAGCTATATAAGAGCCGGGTCTTCCCTTCAGATGCTGCCGCAGCCACAAAGGGTCCTGATGTTGTTGGAGCTCCCTGTGCCTTTCTCCCCCTGCCCCCCTTCACTTGCTCCAGCTTCCACTCCACTCCACTCCCAGGTGTCCGCTTCTCCTTGGCTTGACTCTTCGGCTTTCAGCTCCTGGCCAGCATCGACTGTTCTGCTCTGTTCAGATTCACCTGCCTTGCACTTTTGTTACCCACCTTGATTGATGGACTGCCGGACTACGATTTTGAATGGGCCTGTATATTGCACTGGTTGTCTGGTGCCCTGACCTGATATCCAGCTGCTCACGTCCCTGATGCTGACAGAGTGTGGCCTTTTCTATGCATGGCAGGCATGAGGTCCTCACCTGCCCTGAACATGGCTGCCTCAGTGTGGGGGCTGAGGTCTCCCAGGACCATCATCCTGGGAGTCCTCAACATCAGGTCCAAGACAATCTGTGTCAGCTTAGGCAGGGTGTCTGCTGGGCGGTGGGTGGTGGTACACCAGCAAAATCCCTAATCTGTCTTGATTTTCTAGCTCAAGGTACAAACACTCAAGACCTGCGCTCAAGTGGACTAGGGAGTCTTGTGAGGGGGAGAGAATCCTTCCGGACAATGGCTCCCTCCCCTCTACAGCCCACCAGACAATGTTGGTGCAGAACCGAGTATGGGGGGGCATAATTGGGACAGGGCAACCCCCTCTGTGCTCCCACCCAGGTCTCAGTAATGCAAGCCAGGTTGGCACCTTCATTCACATTCATGGATGAGAAAGCACTTCTCATGTACAGACCTGGCATTTAGCAACAGCACCACAAAGCACGGGAGCAAACTTTTATGGTTGCTGGGAATTGTCTGGTTTGGGGAGAGATCAGAACAAGAAATTGCAATCCCCTGTTCTTCTTTTCTGTCCAATCAGTCCCTCAACACCATATCACCCCCTACCAGAGGCACCCAGATCTACCTGGGTAAACCAAGCAAAGCAATAAATCACCTGAAGGTGAAACAAAAACCAGCTGCTGGAGAAAGGGAAAGGCAGGGAAAGAAAGAAGAAGGGTGAGAAAGAAAGGAAGAAAAAAAGAAAAGGGGGAATCCCTACTCTGGTGAGTACTACCGCAGTTCAATTTACTTTTCCTTTCTCTCTCCACTTGTTATTAGCCTTCTTACCTACTTCTTTAATCTCCACACAGTTCCTTTTTCACATTCTCAATAGTCCTACCATGAACATAAACCAACGAAGAACCCAAGTCAGTTCTAACACCTTCCAGTTTCTTACCAACCCCCTTGATTTCTTACATAAAGCTACTTACATAAAACTTCATTAAGTTACAACTACCGTCAACTTTCCAATTACTGTCTCTCAGTTACCTCCAAAGAACCTACCTTAATCAGCAGAGGAAAGGGAAGTGGATAAAATGAACAGAAGGACTGGGGAAGGGGAAAGAGAAAAAGAAAAACAACAACAATGAAACCTCCTGTTTGCCCAGCAGCCACTGCACAGGCACCAAACATGTGATGCCCTTTTGCATCACCCTTGAGCATGAGCCTGGGCACTGGCCAAGGGCAGCCAGATAAAAGCCCTTCCTGCCTGTGGCCCACCTCCCTCGGTCTCCACACTCTGCTGACAAAGAGGACTGTGCCTCTGCCTGCACCAACCTGGTTCCTGACACGAACAGGGCCAGTCCAGATGGAGGAGAAAGGCGGCACGTGCGACTGTGGCTGCAGCAGGACTGGTTCAGTGGGGTCAGCAGTCAGGGCCCCATGGCAGACAATTCTAAACTTGAATTTAGAATATAGATTAGCGGATGAAAATTTCACAGGTAGTGGTGTCCTCTTTTGGGGTGATATGTAAAAAGTCAAATTGGAGCAGTTTCTAATGTTCTTTACCAAATCTTTACCAAATCTAAACAATATCAGACACATGCAAGCCTTGGGTGAAGAACTCATACACTGGGGATGTAGTCTGGGGTTAGATAATTTTATATTAAGAGGGAGTTCTAAATGTAAAGGCCTAAAAACTGATTCCTGGGCAGCATGTGAAGTCCCATTCAGTTTATTCATAAGGCATTCCTTCTCACAATTACTCTTGAAGGCTGAATAAGTTAAAGTTGGACTCTTTTATCTTCCATAAACTGGGAAATAATGAAAATTTCAGGAGAAAAATATATTTGAAAAAAAACTCTGAGATAGCTGCTTTTTAAAACATATCAATATTCATTATGCTAAAATAAACTGAAGCTCAATCCAGACAAGACGGAGGTCCTGTTGGTGGGTGGTTCGGGACTCAGGATGGGGGACTTGGGCCTTGCACTCCCTCTGAGGGACAGGGTTTGCAGTTTAGGAGTGCTCCTCAACCCTGAGCTGTCTTTAGAAGCCCAGGTGACAGCTGTGGTGAGGAGCGCTTTCCTTCAGCTTCAGCTGATCCATCAGCTGCACCTCTTCCTGGAGAATGATTGCCTGATGACAGTGACACACGCGTTGGTAACTTCCTGATTAGATTTCTGCAATGCGCTCTACATGCGGCTACCCTTGAAGACGGTCCGGATACTTCCATTGGTGCAAAATAGAGCTGCCAGGCTGCTGACAGGGACTGGGCATTGTTCTCATATAACCCCAGTTCTCCGTCAGCTCCACTGGCTCCCGATTGAAGTCCGGGCCCAATGCAAGGTGTTGGTTATGACCTATAAAGCCCTCAACGGCTTGGGCCCTGGCTGTCTAAAGGAACGCTTGCGTCCATATATGCCCTCCTGCCCCTTGAGATCAGCAACAGATGCCCTTCTCCAGGAACCCTCTGTGAATGATATTAGGAGGGTGAGTACCCGGAGGAGGGCCTTCTCTGCGGTGGCACCTCATCTATGGAATGCGTTCCCCGGAGAGGTTTGCCTGGCGCCGTCATTATTTGTTTTTCAGCACCAGGCTAAGACCTTTTTATTTAAAACTTATTTTAAGTGTTAATTTATTGTGTAGGATTTTAAAATTTTCAAGCCGAGATGCACCGGGTTTTAATATTTTTATTGTATAACTTTGTTTTTGTATAATTTTGTATATTTTTGTCTTTGTTGTAAGCCGCCCCGAGGCTTTGTTGTGATGGGGGTGGCATAAAAATGTTTTAAATAAATAATAAAAGTATGACCAATATATTTCCTCTGTTTTCAGAATTCTGATTGTTTGATGTCGACTGAACAGCATTGTTTAATAACTGAGAAGGCTCAATGGGGTACCCACACCAAGAACCTGTGGTTATTTCCCTGCAATTTAGACAAGACTTCCAGGAACCAATCTATATTTTTGCTTAATATATTCTTCCCTGATCTCTTTGCAATGCTGCTTTGTAAATGTACAGTTTGGACCTCTTTGAAAAGTGCTAAGGAAGTGATTCCTTCCAACCTGATTGACACAAGACTGGCATTAAGGACAAAGGTTGCCCAGGTAAGAAGATCTGCAGGAAAGACTACCTTTTGGAGTGCACCATTATCTGCAGAAACATACCTGGGCATGAATAAAAGGGCTTTCTCTCCCTTGTGTTGGCCTTTGCAAAGTGTGAAGATGCATCTTTCCAATGTAGCCTTTTAAAATGTGTAGCTACTATATTTTAACCATTTGAATTTTCCCATTTTTCAAAAATGGATGGCTGTGGCCTTAAATGTGATCCCTTGGAGGACTTTTGGCAGATTCCTGATAAATGATACTGTTCAGATTGGGGGAGGGGGGTGACAGGTCTTAGCCACAGGATTCTGCACTGCACACATTGCCAGAACTTCATGAGGGGAGGACATGCAGTCAAGTCAATCACCATCATAATGAAAGGCAATTAACACCAGGAGCAAAAAAATCCAGCCAGCAGCACCGGAAGTGCTTCCTAAGGGAACAACATTGAAATACCCAGAGAAGAAATACTTCCTAACTAATGGCTGGGGATGCCTTTAGGTATAGAGTATTGGAGATCATTTCTCAACTGGAGAGACATCCTACAAGATAGCTGGACCACCAAAGTGAGTGACTTGTTGAGACCTCGGGAGGTGAATGGAGCCTGTGGGAAGGAAAACGTGTGGAGCCGGGCTTGGGTTTCTTGGACTGTAGAGGGGCTCCTTCCCGACTAAATTCTCCTCCGTTGCGCAGACCACTTCTTAGACTGGAGCACACAATTGCGGTGTGTTGAATAGTGAAGTTTAAACATTGCCTGTTCCATTTCAAGAGGAATGCAAATTAATTGCTTTCTCTAATTACTGCTTTCAGTGGGTGGGTTTGTTTGTTAAACCTCTTAATTACACATTTTAAAAGCCCTTTATTTTTATTTTTAATACTCCTTTTAAAAAGTTATTGTTCATATGACATGACATAGGCACATTCTCTTTTTCTAAAGTTGCTGTTTCACTTAAAAAGATAATAGAAATGATAATGATGGAGTTATATTGCATGAAATCCACTGGCTGGAGTAAAAATCCCTTTTGTGGAGTGAATACACTGAAGTGAAAGATAGCTTTTGTTTCAGTGCTGGGAGAGGCAGTAGCAACTGTACAGAAGAAAATGCATTCTGCTGGCAAGATATAAATGGCATAGGATACCTGCCATTGATTTTCTGTTTTCTGAGGAGTGGGGTTTTCAACTGATTATGGTAGAAAAATAAAGTTATGGAACAGAAAATTAAAATGCTGAAGATAGTTTCCCTCTGTGAAATCTCCCCAGGGCTTCCATTTTTCTATAGATGACCCAATTCTCAAACAAAAACAATATCATAGTAATAAAAAGGCCAGTTCTTAGGCTCCCACTCTTTGTCACACTCTAGTTTATGTATTTTATGTTTTCACTCTACTTTGCCCAGGGAACATGGGCTACTGGGCAGTGGAGAAGTAAAACAATTCCATCAATAAATAAAAAAGAAGCTGGATCAGGTAATATAGATGAAAGGAGAGTCCTGGGTAGGCAGAGGTGATCTCACTTTCCTGTAAAGGTAAGTGTTTCCCCTTGATGTTAAGTCCAATCATGGCTGACTCTAGGGGGTAGTGCTCATCTCCGTTTCCTAGCCGGGGGAGCCAGCGTTTGTCCACAGACAGTCTCTGTGGTCATGCGGCCAGCATGACTAAACACCAAGGTGCATGGACCTTCCCACCAAAGTGGTACCTTTTTATCTACTTGCATTTGCATGCTTTTAAACTGCAAGGTTGGCAGGAGCTGGGATGGAGCAACAGGAACTCACCCCATTGTACAGATTTGAACCAGCGACCTTTTGATCAACCAGCCCAGCAGCACAGTGGTTTAAACCACCACTCCACCTGCAGTTTCCCCTAGTTTCATGTTAATTCTCGGAGACATAAATATTACCTTTAGGTACATATCGAGCACGTGTATTTGGGCTTACACAAGAAAGGCCAAAACCACCAGGGACTCCCCATTAAAATACAAGGAACAAATTCAAACTGTGGCAATGCTGCCCTACATCCCAGGGTGGCATAATGGTGAAAGTATCGCCACTCAGCCATGAAGCTCATGAGGTGACTTTAGGCTGGTAACTGACTCAGACTAGCTTACTTCCTAGAGTTCATGTGAGAAAAAAATGGAGAGGGGGAAGTTTATGTAAGTTGCCTTGAGTTCCTCCCAGGAAGACAAAAGGCAGGATATATATGTAATGTAATAATAACTAAGGGAAATTGAAGTCTATTGTTTACAACCAACAGAGTTCAAACTGATGTAAAGATCTGGCTGTTGATGATATCTGTCTTTGCAGCTCCTCTGAAAGGATTAGAATTATGTTAGCTGTGTTGGAAGTTGGTGTAGGCAGGTTCGATTAAGAGGACATAATCACTTTCCTCATGTTACTTCTAATTAAGAAAAAGAAATCAACTTAAATGCCAACATTTTTACTCCCCACCATCACCCCATAAGCAATGGCATTTCCCCAGTAATGATGTTCAAACATAATATGTTTGCTCAATAAGTTATTAAATTGCTTCATGGTTCAAATGTCACATTATTCTGATATTTCTTTTAACTTTGTTTGTCTTTTTTTTCTTCATGTGTTCCAATTACTCCTGGATTAGCCAAAATTCCTTAACTATCCCTGTATTGGCATTCACTAAGCTCTCTCATTAGCATTTCTAAACTCTTACATTTGGAATTAAACATGCACAAAGTCAAAGATCTCTATGGCATTAATTAGAATCATTAGTGTTTATTCAATTAAGTGTGTTTTGTGGTTATCAGGGACAGGCATTGCTCTGGTGTTTTCATCTGTGGAGTACCTTCACAAGAATGTAACTGAGATTGCCCACATATATCAAGAAATTTCCAGGTGTGGCCAGATTCAGCATGTGAGAAAAGATTAGCACCTTTTTCCACCATCAGCAATCTTCACACTGGAGTTTCTTTTTGGTGGCTTTGCCTGGCTGGACAAGTGTTGTTGATTGATGACCAAGGAAAGGAAGTTGAAGATAGAAAGGACATAGAATGACCACATCCAGGGCAGACTGAATTGGCAACCTTTTTCTTGTTGTGATATATAAAGGCAGTAAGAAGAAAACCTACATCTCAGGTAAAAGAACTTTTGGTTTTGCCTTGCATCCTAGCCTTATAGGATTCATCAGAGACTACGAAAATCTGCAAAACAATGGGAAGCTGATGCCTCATGCTCATGGATCAAGGAAGTAACCTCCAGATGGAGTGCTTATGCTGACCAGTAACTGAAGGAGGAGATGGTGGGAGGAGGCAGTTGCAAAGCAATTGTCATTGATGCTGTCCTGTTTTTCCATTGATCCTCTGTCTTAAGATCATGGACACTGACCTTTGCAAACCTCAAAGGAAAGCTCCTCAGAAGAAGAATAGGAGGACTGGGAAGCAGCATTCATTAGTAATGCCCAGGGTCTGCGAATAGACTGGAAGAAGCCCAGGGCCACACCAATACAGATGGAGGACAGATAGCCCATGATAACACTGCTGAGAAGGTTGCCAATAATGAACCTGGTTTTATGCAATGAGGTATGTGGAACAAGGGATCAGCTCAATCTGTCTTTATTAACCTTGATTTTTTAAATATAAAGCACTAAGCCAAGAGATCATTGCTTCATGGAACATCATTATAGACATCCTATACCAGAGTGGTACTGAAAAGTACATCCAGACAAGTTTAATAAAAGGCTTAGATGAACACAGGCACACACACACACACGTACGCGTGTACACATGCACGCACACGCAAACTTTTGTCTATGCTCATCTAAGCCTTCATTAATCTAATTTTGAATTGTGTTTAGTATTCCAAGCAGAAACACAGGGAAGATGTCTTTCATTGTATAAAAGCCCAAGATGAAAAAGGAAATGATCCAGGAATTGAAAGCTTTCTTATCATTTTCTGCTGGAAAAAAAAATCAAACCCTTAACATATTTCAAAATAAACATGTAAGGAATTAAAGTGCTGTCCCAGGGTACTCACTACTTTGAATCTGCTTTGTTCCTGTGTTTCCTTCAATTTTGCTAATTGGAATTAAGCATCCTATTATGATAGCTCTGTACTTTGAAGTGGAATTTTTGAATGTCAGGGACTGAAAGCACTTCCCAGATGGCCCAGGAAGTTATTAAGGACATGATGCCTCTAGGGACTAAAAGACATTATGGCGTGAGACATAATACCTTTGAGTTTTCCCACAATTAAAAGTGGTGTTGGATATTTGGACTAAACTGAGATCTAGCACTGTGAAAATGACTAAAAACAAACAAACATGGATCACAGTTCAACAAAGGAGAGCAGCAGAAGCACGTCATGTGAATAAGAAAGAGCATGAAGAGACACGGATGCAGCCAAAGGTTCAGTGATGGTGGCAGATGCATTTGCAGATGCATAGAAAAATGGTGGAGGATAGGAAGGGTTGGAGGAGTGTTGTCCATGGGGTCACGAAGGGTCGGACATGACTTCGCAACTAGCAAGAACAATTTAGCATTTCTAGCTGCATGCTAGTGTTGGGAAAGTCCAGATGCATCTTTATAGGGAAAGGTTGTTTATATGTACCTTTGTGAGGTAAAACCAAGACCCCAGTGTCTCTTCTTTCCTTACCCAGAAACAGCTAGAACTTTTAGCCAAGCTCCCTTTGCCTGAGAAAAGCAGTGGCACCAGAGGGTCTCTGCTAGCCTAGACTGAGGCTCTCTGCTGGCCTAGGGCAGTGGCAGCATTGCTGCCAAATTTAATCCTCATTGGTATGCAGGAGCATGGAGCAGCTGCTACCGTTGATTCAAAGTTAATCCTCTTTGGTATGAAGGTGTGTCTTCCTGGTTATTGATGCCTGAGTTTTGTTACAATGTATTCAGCTCACTGCTGGGCTGTGGTGAGCAGCTCTGACTAGATTTTCCTGTTCTTATGTAATCCTTCTCTTGCCTGTCACAACCCACACCCAGGACCTGTTAGGATTCGTGTGCCTTACTATTTGCCCTGTCAATACTCTGTTAATCACTGATATTTACTGTAACATTACGTTATATCCCCTCTGCAGTTAAGTAATATTGTTCTGTTTATGGATACATCCTCTTTCAAAATGTACCTGTTCTTCCCTCATTCTCAGCTTCTCAGCCCCTGTGTACATGACTAGGAATCTATGAAACGCTCAGTACATGTTCAGGGAACTCGCAGTTGATGATGTACCACTACTCAGAAGTGCTGTTGTAAGTTTGGTCTCTGCAGAGGGGTATTTCCTGGGTGTTCTCACCAATAAAACTGCTGAGGTTCAAGGTGAATTTGTCTCCCTGTGGATCCAATCGTACAATCTCCCATTCTGTGATTCTGAGATTTCCTGACTCTAGGAAGATTTTTCCTGCTTCCTAAGGAAGCTTAGAAGCCTGCCTTCTGACAACAACACCTTGCTGGTTCTTGTCAGACACTGACTTGAACCATATCCCTGATTTCACTTCCCCAGGACAGAAAGATGACAGACTCCTCCAAAGAGCAAATCTATGAGGAAGAAATTGCAATATTAGAAAGTGAAGTGAAAATTCTTCTGAAAGTATGTGGAGAGGGAGAGCACCTGGAGTAGATAGGATGACAACTGAAGCTGCAGAGGCTTAATAGGTCCAAATCCCAACAAGAATATGCCAATTAATATGGAAAACAAAACAAAGGCCCACAGACTGGAAATGTTCAGTATAGATTCCAATCCCCAAGAAAGGATATGCAGAACAGTTCAGGAACCAGAGGTCCATTGCATTAATTTTTCATGCAAGCAAAGTGATGTTCAAAAAGTGTTTCACCTGGGATTGCAACTGTGGGATGACCTTGGCCAGGAGAAAAATGGGAGAGCAAGGCCCTGTTGATTCTCCTGGATCTCTCAGCAGCTTCCAATACCATCAACCATGGTATCCTTCTAGATAGGCTGGCATGGTTGGGAGTTAGAGTAACAGCTTTGTGGTGGTTCCACCCTACTGGTCCATCCGATCCCAGAAGGTGGCACTGGGGGACTTTTACTCCACATAATGGCAGTTATGCCTTGAAGTACCACAGGGGCTGTTTTATCCCCCGTGCTATTTAGCATCTACATGAAACCTCTTGGAGAGGTAATCTGGAGGCACTGGCTGAAGTGTCACCAATATGCAGTGACACTCAGCTGTACCTATCTTCTTCATAAAATCCAAGTGAGGCAGTGGTTGTTCTGAACAAGTGCCTGGAGCTGGTACTGGACTGAATGAAGGCCAATAAAAGTGAGATTCAATCCAGATAAGACAGAGGTACTATTAGTAGGTGGTTCATCTATCCTGTTGGGAGATATTCAACCTGCCCTGGTGTCTGGATGAGGGCCTGAGTGACCCTGCAAGTGCCTGCAGAAACAGTAGCACCCTTGCAGGGAACCACTGAAGAACAATTATACAGTGTATCTGGAAATCCTGGAGACCAGCATAAAAGGCTTTCTGGCACTGTTGTTCTTTGCCACAGCAACACAAGCTGTCTTAGTGGCTCCTTGTGCTCTGGCCCTGCATCTTTGAGACCTGCTCCAGCTTGTTCCTGCCTTGCTCCAGCTCTGCTCCAGTTTGTTCCTGCTTTACCCTGGGTTGTTCCCACCTTGCTAACTGACCATCTCCTCCGGCTTGACCTTGAACTGATAACTTGCACTTGTGAACCCCCACTGTGCATAGGTACCCTGATCCCAGCCTTCTACATGCCCCAGCTGCCCCCCCCCCACATCCTGGCCCTTTCACCTGGATGGGTCTGCACTCCCCCTAAAGGACAAGGTTGGTAGCCTGGAGGTGTTCCTAGATCTTGAATTGTCACTGGAGTCACAAGTGGCCTCTGTGTCTAGAAGCACCTTTATTGGCTTAGGCTGCTTTACCAGCTACAATCCTATCTGGACAGGCAGAGCCTAGCAACAGTCAACCACTCTTGTTTGCACTATTGTGATGGGAATGGGGGTTCAGACAGTGAAGATGAAGCAGTTTTGGAATGTTGGCAAGTGACAGGATCAGATCAAACCCAGGGAATGTCTGCAGTTCAAGCGCCGTTGCCCCAGCTGGGTGGGGATAGCGACCAACCATCCCGTGGGAGTGGAGAGAGAGCCCAGCAAGGGGAATTGGGGGTGGAGGATGTTGAGAGCCTCATTCTGCTCATGGGAGGCAGGTTCAGGTGCTGCCCAGGGAGTGCACCAAGGGGGCCCTCCCCCTGGGGAGACGTTGCTAGTTGCTGGGATGCAGCACAGGCAGCAGATTCAGTTGTCAGAGCTGCAGGAGGGATAGAGGCAGGTGAGGAGAGCCAGAGCCCTACTCCTGAGCTGGCAACAGAGAAAATCTCCTAAACAGGAAGATTATGGGAGGGCTCAGAGGGAGTTCAATACTTTACTCTGGGAGAACTCAGAGATGGTTGACAAAAGGGACCTGTAACAATAAAGTATTGTGAAAAGGAACTCTGAAGCAATGTGTTTACTTGGGAGAAGGGCCCCACATCACTCTGATCAAGCCCCAGCTTGCATGGTCAATGAAAAGGAATACTGGGAGTTGTAGTCAAAACAACTGAAGGGCACCAGATTGGAGAAGACAGATGCACTGTTGGAAATGTACTAGTTGTAGGCACATCTATCAACCTGACTGTACTATTCAATCATATGTGCACTCAGATTTGTTTATATATCTAAGATCTCACCAATGAGCCAAACTTTAAAAAAACTTTAAAAAAAAATGTGGAGAGGAGCATTTTCCACTAGCACATTCACAATTGTTAATGTTTCAGAGAAACCTCACTTCTTCAGAACAACTTAATATTGAATTGGTTTCAGTGATGCCTTCTTTTTTCTTTTTAAAATTCTGCTCTAAAATCAACAGGGGGTATGCAGTTTGCTAGGCTGCCATGTTTCATGGTTTATTTCAATTCCTTATTGTACTCATAGGCATCTTGTCAGAAGGATTCACTAGAAAAGAACTGCTTTATAAAAATGATGTTCACAATCTGGCTGACTTTGTACTGCTCTTTGGGGTGATGTAATTGGTCATAAATGTGTGTGAACGAAATAACATGGATAAATATAGCAGAAACAGCAGCAATAAAAGTAGGTTGTTCATGAAGAGTCAAATCCGAGCTGAGCTAGCACAACATGCCCTCCGCTTTTGCCCATTGTGTAGTTCCAAATTCCTGTTGTGTGCGAGTAGGAGGGGGCCCAGGAGTATCAGACTGGCCTCTGATGGAAGTAAGACACTGGACTAGATTTCATCTAGCAGGATGTTCTTGTGAAGACCAAGATATTCCAGACACTTGACCTGCTTTGCAAATTTAATATTAAGTTTACCCATTTAAGGCTGAGGAATTAAGGAGGAGTGAAAGAACGTGGATTTCCTCATATTCCAGTGGCTAGAATTTGCTTCTTTCACACCTCCTGGACCCCAGTGCAATCCGTAGTCTTATGTTTGTATATTTCTTAGCTTGCAGTACAATAGATACAACATCAAAACTGTGCTTGAAAACTGTGTGTATTTGAAAAATGCACATTTTATATGTGTGTGTGTGTGTGAGTGTGTGTGTGTGGAAAAATGTCTGCAACTGATACATATATTGAGAGAAATGCATATGAAAATATGTACTGATGTTCATGCAAAGAATACCAACACTGGCAGTCTTATACAGACAAGCTGAAATGAGCTTTGACGTTAGAATTGCAACACACTCATATTGCTGATTTGCACCATGCATGTAATGGTAGGTTGTCCTCATTTTTGGGGGGAATTTTCTAAATGAAAACTGTGGTACTTTGAAAGGCATGTTTTTCAAATCTTTGTTTTTGCTTTAAGAAACAGGTTTCCAATTCTTGAGGCTGTGGACAACATCAAGGAAATTTTAGTGTTTAGCAAGGCTTGGGGTGAGGCAAAGAATCCCTGAAGTACTATGATTTAAATTATACACATATAATTTAGAAACATAGTGAGTCAGAAGGGGCCTCCCAGACGATCTGACCCCTGGGTCTAACATACCCAACACGTGGTTGTCCAGTCTTTCCTTGAATGTCCTCACTGATTGGGCCCTCACCACCTCTCTGGAAGCCCATTCCATATCCTAGGGGTCCTAACCATCAGGAAGTACTTCCTGACATCCAACCTGTTTGCCTCAGAATTATGGACCTTCTTCCATTTGGCCCTCCTTCGGCCTCCAGGCCTTGAGGACTGGTGACAATCAGATTGGCAATAATTCATAACAAAACAACAGTGTTAATCTGTGCTTTACTGTGTATTTTTATGATTTGGGGTTTAATTGTATCTTGGGGCTTGTCTCGTTACCATCTGACATTCTATGTTTATTTGTTTATTCGGTTTTATTTGAACCATGCCTTTCAACCAAGATAAATGGCACTCAGGGTGGTGACAGCTGAATCCAAGAAACCTAGATGGGCAGTAGAAACGATATCATACAAACACGAACGATAAAGTAGAATAATTGTCTGGGAAATGAATGAAAAGCATGGTGGTGATAGCAGTAGAAGAAAGTTGAATAATAAATTAATGAAACAGGGCAAAACACTAAGGGCCCACATCTATAACCTGAAAGAAGCTGGAGGGCCAGGCCTGATTTGCATATACATTTACATTTCTGCAGTGAAATAAGTTGATTTAATTACTGTTAAGTTGCCCCAGGCAAAATTTCCATTCCTATTACAGCATAGAAAGTGTCATAATGCATCTTTATTCCAGTTTAAGCAGTAAGCTAAGAGAACACAGGAGAATAATAAAACAGGAGGGAAGTAATTTATGTACTAATGTACAGCATACTCCATACTGTACACCTGATCAGAATGCTTTGTCTGAACAGAAGAGTAAAGTCACTCTGTCAAATAATGATTCTGTTGGTAGTTAGAATCATAAAATCATACAATAGTAGAGTCGGAAGGGGCCATGAAGGCCATGGGTCCAACCCCCTGCAGTTGCAGAATACCATGTTACACCATCCCATTCAGATGACTGTCCAGTTTCTTTTTAAACGTCTCTAGTGCGGGAGAGCCCACCACCTGTCTAGGCAGCTGGTTCTGCTGTTGTCTTGCTCTGACAGTGAGGAAGCTCTTCCTGATGTCCAGCCTGAGTCTGGGTTGTCGCAACTTGACTTGATTATTCCGTGTCCAGTCATTGAGTGTCCAGTTGAGTGCCCAGACATTCAGATGATCCATTCATTACTTGGGGGCTCCAAGGAGGGGACTGTTCTGTTCCCATGTCCATAGCACTTGTGGGGCCAAGACTAGTGGGAATACAGTGCCAGTAGCTCTGAGCAGGAAGGTGGTTGTCCTCCATACAACCCCAAGATTCCACATTCCCTCTGAGCTTAGCTGCAGCCCTCCCAGTTACTGGGCCAAGTGACTGTTTCCAGCAAGGGCATATTGCTCCTTTTCATAATGTAAAGTATTGGAGGGTCTTTTCTTATTTACTTTATGTGTACCCTGCTTTTCCATCAAAAAGAGAAAAGGCTCTCAGTGTTGCTTACAGAACCAATTAAAACTGACCAAGACAAAAAAACCTCATATTGGCAGACAATGAAAATCCAACCATTACAAAAAATAAAATAAGGGCAGCACCCAGGCCGCCAGATACTTTTATAGGCTAAAAGCTTTTTAAAAATAAGATTGTCTTTGCATGCTGGCAGAAAAGCAACAGAAAAGGAGCAAACCTAGTCATCCCAGGGAGGGAGTTCCTCTTCCTAGGGCAGCTAGCAGCTTACTAGAACAATAAGTTAATTTTAATCTGGATTAAACCCTAGGTTTGGCTGTGCATCAGTCTATATCACACTGAAAGATGCCCTCTGCTGGGAAAGAGTCAAATAACTGATGTTGATTTATTTACTAAACTGTTTTAAAATTATGCTTCAGCTGCAGCAGGGGTGGGAATCTCTGGACCTATTTTATCCCACAGGTTCAATCAGTGATAGGTAAACACATCCAAGGTCACATTTCAGGTCACATATGAAAATTAAATGCCTGACAAATAAAATTGGCTGTGCCTATTACGAAAATAATTGCTGCCATGTAAAATAGAAGCTTCTGGATGAAATGTATTTCCAAAACACATACACACACACACACACACACACAGAGAGAACAAATTTCTCTTGAGGAAGCTCCGCACTTGCTTTAGGGCTTGCTGTAGGCAAAATATGGTGACAACCAAAGAGATGTGCAGCCCCAACCTGTGTTTCTGTTTTTGACACATCCACATTTTTTTCTGAGTTTCTGTAAATCAATTTCTATTCCATTCCTCAACAACAACAAAAACATGTTTAGAAACCTTACAGCATAAAATGAAAGCTGACAATAAGCAAAAACAATAAAGCCATAAGTATTAAATATGCAGCAGGATACATATTTTAAAAAGTCTATCAGAGATTAAAAGCCTAAGCAAATATTAAAATTATTGAAAATGTTATTGTTTGCAGCAGAAGTGTCCACTTCGTTGTAAGAGTGGGAGATGAAGCTTCCTGGGAAAATTTAATCATAACAAGATTCATGTTTCACCTGAGAAATCTGTTGCTCAAGTTACTTACATTTTTCTTTTGAAAGTTTCAGGGAAGCTCCAATTTGAATGGCTTTTCCAGGAACACTAGGAAACCTGATCTAGAAGCGTGGGAAGGTGGCTGACTTTCAACATGGGTTGGAGAGTGCTGTTTAAACAGGAGCTTCCAAATTGACCTGGAATTTTGGTATGAACTCTCCCTGATTTGTATCTTCTCAATTAATATAGAGATCAAGGTTAATTTCCAAAGATAGTTGCACTCCCTGAATGATCATACAGAATTCTAGGCAAAGAGAGTCACATCAGAATACAGTATAAATGATATTTTGGGAGGAAGGTCATTTAGAAACATGCATTATTTAGAATGAAACAATGCTTCAAAATACATGTTTAAATACCTGTATGGGAGTTTTAGAGGGTTTTTAATGCAGATGCCAGGGAATATCGGAATCACAGAACTAGAAGAGTATATGCTTGGATCCACACAGAAGATGCTACATTCAGTTTCAGCAGTTGTCAGAATCCCAGAATCTCAATTTAAGAAGAGGGAATAAAACTCGGGTTTGTGGGAAAGACCAAGTGTTCAGACCATCTGAGGCTTTATTGTTTTATCCAAGTTCCCTGCGGGTCCATACTCACGATAATGCATTACTGGGCAGGCAGAGTGAACTCTGCTGCAAAACTTCAACACAACTAGAGAATTTTTATTCACTTGCAGTCACATACAGGTACAGGGCAATTGATGACAGAATGTAGACAGTACAATAAGATTCTGAGGTCATCACATACAGAACAGATAGAGAAATGTCAGTCAATCACACAGTAACAATGAGATTACAATATTTCTAATAGCCTGTATTGACACTTTAGTTCAGTAGCTTGAACCGATCTCCAGGTCTGCTTAAGGCATGTAAATTCAAGCTACTGAAACTATGCATAAACGCAAGACTCTTATCTACTCTAGACATTCTGAATTGGCCAGGGCACATGGAGCCTCTGGGCTATCAAAAGATACTTCCTTGTAAACTGAATTCCAACAATGACTATTTACAATGTATATTTGGACTGAATGGCCTGCCTACTGTAGCCCACAGCTAAAGGTGAGAGAAAGGAGCGGGGGATGAATACCATTTTAAACAGTGACAGCTTGGTTTTGAGAAGGAAGACAGGATTTGATCCCACAATGCAAAGGCACACAGAAGTAATGCTTTTCAGACAAGATTTATCCAAATTTTCCCAACACAGTTTATTGAAAGGATACCTGAATGACAGAGAATAGAACAGCAGTGCAGTTGGTAGCCAGTATACCAAACTGGCTACAAGTTCCCTGAGCATATAGAATGTCTTATAGGTAATGGTTCACATACACAGTTTCAAGGCAGTGACGAGATTCTGAATGGGTGAGGAGGCAAGGGAAATATACCAAAACATTGAGAAATCATTATAGGCATCAGGAAAAACATCATGACCCATCAAAGGCATGGGTAACAGATAACAAATAAAACAATCAGGAGTTACTGCAATCTAACAGGTTTAAAATGTGTAGATTTTGCAATCAGAGATACAGAATTCCTTAAGACAAAGGTGGGCTGTCTAAGTATTTTTACATTGCAAACGAAGCACTCCCCCCCCCCACTTGTCTGATTCTGTGAGAAAATGCATGAATAATTGAGCCCCTGCAGGTGCCTGCTTTTCCCAGGCATGTGGAGCTGGGCAAAAAGTTCTAATCCCTCTGAGTGGAGAGAAGCAAGGGCACTGCTGCCAGATCTTATATTAAAGGCCATGCAAACGCATATCTATTTTGAGCATTTGTTTGGACTTTAAAGTGGAAACAGAATGGAAGGTTCTTATGGGTGAACTTAAGCAAAGATATTGTTGAACTGAAATGGACTGATCTGTCAATCTAAAACAGGGGCAATCTCAGTGAGTCAACCACAGGTTTGGAATATGTCTGTAAAGTTAGTATAGAAAAATGTCTTTAATTAAAGAGCTTGCTCAGAAATGAAATCTAGATTTTAGAAGGGACTTGTCTAGTCTTCCATTAACGGTGAATACAGTATAGCACAAGCCTTTGAAAAAAAATGAATGAGAGAAGACACCTTATTTATTGTTTCTTCTCAGAATTGTAGTTAATTTACTTCATGATTGGTCTGTTCATGTTTGAAACATTCCTGTGAGTTCCTCTTCCTTCTTTTTAAACAGCATACTGACCTCCAATGAATATGATGTTTAGGAAGTGAAAGTGCCCTAAAGCATAGGGCAAATCAAAGAAACATTGAGGTTCACTTCAGTAGGGTAACATGACCAAAGTTATAATGATCAGGGTCTGGAAAAATGGCTCCATTAAAGCAACAGCTGACCTAACCTCTCCCACTGAGGCTTTAAAAGATCAGTTAAACTCAAACATGCACACATGTCATTTTCATGTCAATGTTCCTTATCTTTCATGGTTTGAGCTTTGAGTTTCCTTGTCTTTTCATAACTTGAGTTTCTAATAACACTACTTGGTGTCACAGTTTTCTCTTCTGCTGATTGATTTTAGGCATCTGAGCTCCCAATTATCAGAAAGTAACGGATGCTCCCCGCATGCACTGCTGGCCAATTAGCATTGCATTCATCCTCCTGATGTTATGGATTGGCCAAAAGGACAAAGTATCTGCAATCTGGATAAAAAGCTTGCTCCCTCATGGTTCCTGCCTAATTGGTCCAGGCAGTCGAATTCCCTGCCCGGAAAAGGTGCCTGTCATTTCAGCATCTGAACAGTGTTGGTTTTCAGTGCTTGTCTGATTTGAACCTAAATTGCTATCCATTTTGAAGCACAATACAATTTCACTGATCCAAACAGCCCAAGGGGATGTCAAAGACATTTACCTAGTTAAGAGTACAAATAAATTGGAGAGCTTTAAAAGATTAAGCTGACATGCCTGATCCACATTTTTCCCTTAATGCATATGTTACACATGCAGTGACTTTGCATCAATTCCATACTGGAAGGTTTAGCACACCATTCAGTCTATCTGAAAACTCATCTGGAAGAATACTAACTTTCAAACAGTTTCTTTGATATTTTTCATGCTGGCTACAGTCCAAATGCACCAATATCCATTGAAATAAAATACTTAAGGCTGTGATCTTATGCCCACTTACCTAGAAGTACACCCACATAATGGGATTTACCGCTGGCAGACAAGGTCAGGATTGCTACCACAACTGCTGAACCCTTAGGGGAGCGTAGGAAAGATGCCCCCATTTTAGGTGTATGATCATTCACTCTCAGCATCCCCCATATCCCTCTACATGGGGTGCTTACCAGGAACTGAGCCCACACTCTCAACATGCAAAGCAGCCCCATTCTTCTGCACCTGCTGCTGCTAGAAGCAGACAGTGGGAAGAAAGTTGACCCCTAGGAAAGGGAGCCAGCATGCCCACTTGCTGTACCCATTTCCTGCATATGCTGCCAGCACACACAGGAGTGAGAAGGGAAGCAGTTGATCACCAGGAATGGTGGCTGGTGTGCCTGTCCCAGCTCCCTTCTTTCTCATCCTACAACCACTCCTGATGGGGAAGGTGGCCAGGTGTGCATCTGAGAGTCTGCAAGCATTTGCAGACTTCTTAGCCTGGCTCCCTTTGCAGGACTTGGTCAAGTACAAGGGTTTGTCCATGTCTTTTCTCACTGACTTCTGCCATGCTCTTTTTCATTTCACAAAATCAGCCCAGGTGGCCAGCTTTAATGTAATAATGACTTTAGCTAGGAAGCCTTTTTATCCTGACCCTCTTGAAAGAGGAGCCAGCAGGCTGGCTCATGACAATCCACCTCCCATTCTGAAATGTTGAAATACCTCTCTTAAGGCTTAGTTAATGGTTTAGCAAGTACTATAAACCGAAGTGTGCTGGTGTTTGGGATATTGCGATCCTGCCCCTTTTGTCTTCAAGAATACCCTGCCAGATCCTCCTTAATGGAATAAGGCTCTTGACTGACTGAGATCACAGAATCATAGAATAGTACAGTTGGAAGGGGCCATGGAGGCCATTGGGTCCAACACCCTGCTGTTGCAGGACACCATCTTACACAATCCCACTCAGATAGCTGTCCAGTTGCATCTTGAATATTACTAGTGTGGCAAAGCCCACGATCTCTCTAGGCAACTGGTTCCACTGCTGTATTGCTCTGACAGTGAGAAAACTTTTCCTGATATCTAGCCTGAATCTGGGTTGTTGCAACTTGATCTGAGTATTCTGTGTCCTACACTCTGATGTTGCACCCTACCATTACAGGTTAGCTGGATCACTAATGTACAAGACAGTTGATGCAAGAGTGGTTCACAAACATGTAGGCTAGGGCTAGGATGAACGCTTTTGGAATCTATCCTTCCCAAATCCACAGGCTTCTTCTCATTCTCAGCCTATTCCTGCAATGTGAGCCAAGCTAAGAGGAAGTCTAGGAATGCTTGTGGACCTCCAGTTGCAGTCCGCAAACTTCTCCAGCCAGCATTCCCATTCACCAAACTTCTTCCTTAGTCAGTGCTGCTAGTGGCACTGCTTTCACAGCACAGGGGTTTGCTTCCTGGAAAGTGCCTCTGCAAAGCTGATAGACTCTGGGAAGCCAAAATCAGAGAATTCGGCAGATATTGGGTGCATCCCTCTATGCTCTGACCTGGCATCTAAGTTTTGCTTGTCTTCTCACGTCCTTTTGGTTGGTTGGTTGGTTTCTCTTTGTCAGATGATTTTATCTCAGCAGGAATCTCTATGTTCATTTCAAAATTGATGACAATGGTGATGGGTCCATGTTCTCTACCATCCACAAACAGGTTTGTAATGCAACTGCAGTTTGCCTTTTACAACATTATTTTCATTTTCTTAAAAAGCCATGCTAAGGTAAGAAACAGGGAAGGTAAGCAAATATTTCCTTCCAGTTATCCCTGCCCCACCTGAAGGGTTCCCTCTCTTCATTTAATTAACATTGAGTTTTTTTATTTAAAGTCAAAAGCTAAATGTTTATCCTTAGAAAAAGGAAACTTTTTCCTATTTCAAACAGACTTCTGTGTTCTTCACATTCATTTTATAACACTTCAAAAATGTATTGGTACTCACATATTACGTTTCCTTTCTGTACATGCCCTGGCATACATTTCTTCAACTCAGGCCATGGAAAAAGGGTAGAATGGAAAAAGGTTTCTGGCCTCTCGATCACTGCTGATTCTGCTATGTTTTCTGCTTAGCAGTTTTTACATCATGTAAGGTAAGTTTTGACAAAGTCTGCATTTAAATCAAGGTATGTTCACTGTATCCATACACCATCCTATCAATGCACCCTCAATGCTGAAAGCCCCCAGATTCAGAGGCCCAGAAGCTTCCAGTGCAGAGTGGGAGGAGAGCCAACCATCCCTGTCTCTCTTTTCCTTTCACTCTGCAGTTTAGATCAGATGTGTGCTTTTAGCCATCTGGCTGAGACACTTCAGAAGGGAAGGAAAGAAGGCTTGTATCCTGGCACCCTAGTCTCCTTCCATCTCCCTCAGAAGGCCCCCTTCACCCCTCTGTGAGACTGCTTTCCCATCCTTGGAGAGAGATCTGGTTCTTTCCACACATCATTGTGATGGGGATCAGAGCACAGATACCCAGACTGAACATGGAGCTCTGTTTCTGACCTCAGATCTGGAAAAATGTCCTGTGGACTCCCTAGACAATGTCTAGAGGACGTAAGATCATTCTTTAATGCTATTAGCACAATAGGAAATTTTATGCATCATTTGTATTTATGGATGTATCTGCCTGACTCTCCAGTGAATGATTAGGAAAAGATACCGATGTATTTAATAAAGTCAGGAAAAGATGCCAGCAAGCAATATGAACTATTTAATAATGATATGATTTATGGTAAATCTCAGGTGGAGCAATCCCATACCCCCACTCGACCATACCCTGGGGCCTTAGGATCATTTGGATTCCAAGCTACAAGGTTAGAAAATAGCTCTGACCTTCGAGCTGAGAAATCAGACTCAGATCCTCCTCCCTCCGATAGAAGGACAATACTGGGAAGAATTCAAAGGCAAAAAATGCTTCTGTGTTCTTCCTGCCCTGCATAGGATGGCTGCAAAGCCTAGTGGTATCACCACTGGTTGCACCCTAAACAAAACAAATCAATAGAGTGGAATGGAATCCAATTCATGGGGATCCAGATCAGATCTATATCGGCTGTCAAAGGTTAGCGCTCCCTATCCTGTCATGTGAGGGTCCTAGTCAGTGTAGTAACATACGGTTCAACTAAAAGTAGATCATGCATGTGAATTTCAAGCTATTAGTTCAACAGTTATATTTATTAGCCATATCTTATTTCTTTTCTCTGGGTGGTTTACAAATTTAAAAGGCATGTAAGCAACCAATAAAGTAATAGCATTTAAATAAAAGAATAAACAATAAACCCAGTACAATGAGATCATCAACACACAGCCACTATAATAAGATTGATACATGGCATAGTATTATTATAATAATAAAACAGTATTAGAACAATGCTTGCCTATTATAATATCTGGAAAATAAAAAAAAACATGTTTTGACCTGGGGCTGCAAAAAGAGCAAAGATGGTGCCAGGTGCACCTCTTTCAGGAGCTTATTCAAAAGTCAAGGTGTTATTACTGAAAAGACCCTTCCCCTGGTCACCATCCCCTTTGGCTTTTTTTTGGGGGGGGGATTGTTAGGGTGATTAGCCTTAATCAGTCTGAGGGTCATATAGGAACATATGGGAAAAGGTGTTCCTTCAGATAACCTGGCCCCAAGTCATTTAGGGCTTTAAATATTAATACTAGCTGTCCTTGGATATGGGCCCCTAAGTAGGCCCAGTGGAGGTGGAGTCCCCTGGAAGACCTGTACCCCTGTGCCAGGCCCAGATGGAAGTGGGGGAGAACAATGCAGTGGCATTGGCAGTGTCTGTTGGCGATGTCCATCGTCTGTTGGCAAGGGCAGCAAGTGGGTGAGTAGTGGGCAGCCCTTGGAGATAGGCCCCTACATAGACCTGGTGGAGATGGCATCCCCTGAGGGTCCCACCTCCACATGGCAGGTGCAACAGCTCTGGCTCCCCACAGACTTTTGAAGCCTATAATGATGAAAGCTCTCTCTCTCTCTCTCTCTCCCCCCCCCCTCTCTCTCTCCCTCTTTCTCAATCTCTCTCTCTCTTGGTGACCCATCTTAAGAATAACGGTACTTTCAGGCCACTTTAATTATTGGAATACTGCCTTTAAACCTACAGAGAAGCATCTGGCATCTAATACATGGGGCTTTGGTCTACCTGCCTTAATTCAGCTGAGGCTCATCAATTTAAATGATATGAGTGCCTATAGACGTTACAGTTGGATAGCCAATGATCCTGTGGACAGCTGATCCAGCATGGTGTTTCTCATGTCAGGGCTTCTTCTCAACAGGAATGGACAACAGCCATGTGTTCTTTGTGAGGTTGCCCTTAAGGATACACCAAAGTGGGCATTAGAGTGCAACAGCTTGGCTGTGGTCCAGAGCTGCCTATCTTTGGCATTCAAGCTTCCTGCTGAGAGAGCAGCATTGGCTGCCCATTCCCTACTGGGCCTGGTATGTTTTGGTACTAGTGTATAAAGTAGTAAACAACTTGGGACTTGAATACATGAGGCAGCACCTTCTTTTTAAATATGTCCACGGTTATCAGATGATGCAGGTGGTTCCATGGGGCCCTATGGCCCATGGCTCAATTTCTATAGAACTCCCTACCTCTGAAAATAAGACAGTCACCAATGTCATTTTGTTTTCAGCTCCTCCTGAAAAAATATTTATTTCAGAAGCCTTCCTTGACTGACCAGCCAGTTTTATTGATATATTTTTAGCACATTGTTCCATTTTTGTATTCATTTGATCTTTCTATTGGTAACTGCTCCTGAATCTGTTTAGATGTGGAGCTGCACATAAATTTTGTTAATATATAAATATAGATTGAATTTATTCTGAACACCAGAACATGTCTTTTAGAGGTTATTGGTTCAGCTGATACGATAGTAAACATCCTTCTTGTGATTCCAAACCTAACAAATGTGCTGGTACTGTATATGGTTCATTGAATATCATAGGACCCACAAATTAGAAAGAGGGAAACCACAGTTTTATAAATACAGATGCAAAAATATGTAGTATAATATGTATGTTAAAATACATACATTTCAGTTAGATAATATACATGCAGTTTTATAGCATGTATGAAAAAATAAATGTATTTCTATGTGGTAGAGGAATACCACAAGTTAAGGTTTCCAAAGTTCTTACATCAACTTAGGTTGGTTCTAGGATGTCTTTCAAGCACTTCCAAGAAACACTTGAGATTCTGCCTAAAGCCTAGGTCTTCTCTTTTACTGAGGAGGAAAATATAATAATCTTTCATTTAGCCCAGGATGCCACCATTTCAAGACCACCCTACTTTTTGTGTATCTGTTGTCATTCAAATCTTTTCAGGTTCACAACCTTAACTTATCAAGTCTGTTCCCCAGGGTAATGCTGCCTGAGAGAACTGTCTGAACTACCTCCTGAAGTTCCTAGATGGATACCCATTCTTGAACCTCCAAAGTCCTGAACTTTAAATCTCTGGAGGCTCTGGGTGTTATCATTGTAGCCAGAACTAGTGGTCTTCACCCGCTCTTCCCCATCCAGGGATTCTGCCCAACAAATATTCTATATTGCAGCCAAGACAAGTCTTTCCTTTTTACTCTCATTATTCTTGTTGGTATTTCCCCAAATTCACTCCCTGTGTTCAGAAAGAACTGGGGTTTTGAGAATCATTTAGCCCAGGGAATATACTCCATTTCAGAGAAACGTTCAAGGTCCACATTCCAGTGGTGGGTGAAGGCAAAAGAGAAAGGGCCAAAGATTCCAGGATGCATTAGTTGAAACCTGTCCAGGAGAGACATCTGTGGAACACCAAGCTATGAGCTTAGGAGACAGGAAGCTCAGATCTGCCACCCTTAAGATAAAACATAAGGAATGAAAAATCTCTCACTACCTCTCCCTCTATCCACCACTGCCCCCACTCACTGTAGTTTCCATTCCAATGGCAATCCCTTCTCTCTCTCTTTTCAGGAAGCCAAGCTCCCCTGTTATTATTTCATCTTCTCTTTCACACACGCACAGTGAGCGAGAGAGAGAGAGAGAGAGAGAGAGAAAGAGAAGATGGAATTTCAGTCCATTCTTCTGATTTTTCTGATTTGGCAGTCCTACTGTACTAGTATGGCAACATTTTTCCATCAGGTATCTTTATTTTTAAACCAGCTCCATTATCACATTTCTTCAGAGTTGAAGATAGCAATGAATAATAAGAATAATAATAAATCAGAGGGCTATAAGATTGTAGGTATATAGCCTTCATAGGTGAAAAAGAGGGCAAATGCATTTTTAGAGTAACCCCATCTGCAACTGATACTGTTCCGCATCCCATTCAGGGGAAACTGAAGTAGAATGATATAACAAACCTACTTTGTTCCAGTGAAAATGGAGTGAATTAAGTATCACTGTGTGACTATGGTACATAATTTTAGAGAGATGCTCCGGTGGGATAATGAAATATTCATCACCTCTTCAAAGACAGCACTTGGCTGTGGGGAAAAAGATTTTTAAAAAATGAATTACTCATCTCATACTTAAATGCATACTTTACACACCTGTCTATTACTAGTGCTGCCTGGCATTGCTGTCATTAGTATTCATTTTCTGATAGTCAAGATTCTGAAAGCTTAATTTTCATGGATTTGCCAGTTAGGAACCTGTAAGAATTTATCCTTATACCATAGTATTTGTGCTGTGCATTTGTGTTTTGATCCCTTTGCTTTTCACTTACTGAAAGTAAAACAATCTATCTCCATCCATCCATCCATCCATCCATCCATCCATCCATCCAAAATAAAATTTTCTTTCCGCACTAACTTTCCAGATGTTCCTGGCTCATCAATTTCAAATCTCCTGCATAGTATTGACAAAGCCTCCAGACCTAAATTGGGATGTCATTTTAAAATCAGTTTATAACCTTTCTCATTCCTAAGCTAAGCCTCTTGGCCTCTGTACAAACAGGTCACTGTCTTGCATCCTGGTGGCTCACTCCACACTTAAGTCGCTGCATGGAACCATTGGTCCCCTGGGTCTGTGGCTTCATTTTCCCCTGTGTTCAGACACTTATGTTTCCTTTGCCTCTGTCTAGAGTCTGCGAAGCTCAGCCACTGGAGACATCCCTCCAACATCCATGTGAGAAGTTAGTCTTTTATAACTTGAGGTCCAGTGGTTTCAACAGGTCTACTCATGACAGGCACAGGAATCCTGAATGTGCAGATTCTCCAGAGGTCAGATCTGCCTCTGTTAAATTAATGAAAATTCTATTGCATCTAAAATTCCCCTGGCTCTGGTTGGGAAGGATGGTCACTGGGAAAAGGGGGAAAAAGAAATCAAAGCAGGGGTAAACGAGGGAAACTGTACTACTAGCAACAAACCAAAAACCAAAAGCCACCACGCACACCCACAGCCCTCAAGATGGCCAACAAGAGTCTGCAAATCAAAACATGGGTGCATCCCTTTGAATGACACAACACACAGCATATGAAGAAGACAAATGGCCTTGAAGATTGGCAACAAGCCAGGATCTTCAGTACTGCAGCCTGGGATAGCAATCCCATGAAGTGTTGCCAGTTTGATTCCCACATGAAGCTCAGGTTTTCCCCTGCTCTGTACTCCATACTCGAAGGTATTCATAACCACCAACTTCATGAAAGCCCTGGAGACCTTCCTTGATCACACATCTGCACACAGTGCTATAAAATCACACAGATAAAATATATTTCAGTTCAAAAGAATATTTATTCCTAGGTGTACAAGAGCCACCTCCCCAGCACAGAGAACCTGCCCAGGGTAGTGGACGGTCCTTTTTTTTGATGGGTGTTGTTCACATCATCCTAACTCAGCTGGCAGATGTTCAGTTTAAAAGCCTTTGTTATATGTTTGAATCCAACCTGTTGATGTGTGTATGTGACATAAATAATTAAACTCTCCTGTCAGCAGCAGTAGTGAAATAAGTACTAAAATCAGAGTCTGTTAAATATCTGAAAGAATAAAAATATGTTAAATTGTAGCCTATCAATAGTGAAGGATAAGAAGACAATCATGCAAGAAAAAGTCAAAGACAGAAGCAAAGGAAAACCAGAGGGGGTGGGGGAGGGAGAGAGAGGGATGGATTGACTCTATCAAGAAAGCCACAGCCTTGAATTTAGAACAGCTCTGTGGGGATGTCATGGATAAGACATTTTGGAGGGCTTTCATTCATAGAGTCACCATAAGTTGGAGAAGAAATAAGTTGGAGGACACCTAACACCAACAGCAGAGAGGGATGGCCAAAATGGAGTCAGTAGGGAAATCTAAAGGCAAGATGCCATAGCTTCATTAGCCTTTCTTCATCGCATGCCTTTCTTCAAGCTTTCCTTCTCCTTCTCCTTCTCCCAGAAGTGGGAATGTACTGGGCTGGGACTGGGATGTAATGAAGATCTAAATCAAGGGAGGAAAACTCTGCTGATCAAGGCAGAGAAGGTGCACTGCATCCTTCTTCAGACTCTGTGCATTCTTCCAGCAGCTGAGATACGAGCCTTTCCAGCTGGTGCCTTGCCATTCTGGTCAGCTGATGACCAGAGGTAAGAGCTTTTCCCAGCCTGGAAGAGGGGTTGGCGCTGAGTGATCCAGTCCTGCTTACTTCTGAGGCTTGTCTTCTTAGGGGATGTTCTGTTTACTTCTCCATAATCAAGTAGAGGCTTGTCCTGCTCATTTCTCAGTAGACATGCTGCTCAGTCATGCCGACTTTAGGTATTTGGGATCTGTCATAGACCAGTGATACCTTACTCCATGCATGGCAGAGAATCTGGAAAAATAGTGTGGGTTCCTTTTTGTTATTCCCTTCTGGTGGCATTTACTTCTGCCAGTGGTCTTTTCATTTTTCTGCCTGGCTTGACCAAACCAGGCTTAAAACTCCTTGGGTCTCAAATGGTGTGGGGCTGGGCTATTATTCAAGGGGTAGGTAATCCAAAAAGAGAAGAGACCACAAAGTTCTTGCCAATAAGTTTCCTGGAGAAACTTAAGAAAAATATCAGAATATGCAGCACTCATACAACCTGTGTAAACAAATATCTGAACAAAAGGTTGATTTTTTAAACCAGCTAACTAGACAGCATCTCTATTTTATTCCCTTTCCAACCATATTTTACTACCATTGTTCCAACATTCTCTCATTTAGTTTTCAATTGCCATTTTTTCTTTCCTTCTGCTGAGTGTCTAAGCTCTTTTATCTTCTCCCCCCCCCCCGACTTTGGCTCACTTTTGGGGGGGGGGTGTCTGCTCAAGATTTTACTTTTTATAAACTATATTTTCCCCATCTCCAATCAACCAGGGGATAATGTTTGTTCACCTTTACACTAAATTCCTATCTCCCAAATATTTCTTCTGACTTTCCAAAGCTTGCTGCAAGCTCTTTTTCCTTCTTGCTCTACAGACACTCTGTCACTAAAGCCTTTGGCAAAGCTGCGACTTCCTATTGAACTCCTGCCCACTTCCTTGTCTCGTCTTCTTCTGGAGCCTTTCTGACTCCGTCAGCCTGCTGCAGACCCTTGGCCTCCTTGATTCCCATGCTATTTAAACTATACTTTTGACATTTTGGCAGATGCTGACCAGCTCACATGCACTATATATATCCTTATACTATCCCTCAAAAGCAAACGATAACATGGGAAATTATTATTTTTAATAGGATGCTGTCTGAAATGTTGCTCAGTGATGCAGCCCTTACTGTTGAACGCACACACAGAGGTTCACCCTGCTTTCTTTGGCAGACATGCAGAGGCTTGGTACAGTGGCACCTCGGCTCACAAATGCCTCAGTTCATGACCAATTCGGGTCGTGAACAAACATTTCATTAAAAATTTGACTCAGGTCGCGAACTCTGCATTGCATGGCAATAATGATTGCAGCCATCTCCCCTTCCCCCCGAGTGGGGAGATGGCCATGATCGTGCTGAGGGTGGGCAGGAGATGGCTGAGATCGCGCCCATCTTTCCTGAATGAGCATGCCTGTGATTGCACCTGACTTTCCTGCACGAGCGCAACCGCGATCTTGGGCATCCCCCCCTCCAGCACAATTGTGCCCGTCTCCCCCCAACAGCGCACTAGGATGACAGGCGCTTGCAGGGATGATGGGCGCGATTGTAGTCATGCTGGGAAGGGCAGGGAGATGGCCGCGCTTGGGGGCGTGGGAGGGGGGAGATGGTCACGCTCTTTGTTGTTCTTTATCACTTTGCTTCACATTTTTCTAATTAAAAAACAGTTACAGAACAGATTAACCTTATTTACATTGAACCTTATGGGGGAATTTGACTTGGCTCACATCCAAGTTGGGTCCTGACCAGAGTCCTGGAACAGATTAAGTTGGTGAGCCAAGGTACCACTGCATTTTAGATTCCATCTAGGTGATTCAGTACAGTCTGTTTCTGATACGAATGGCTGGGGAGGCTAATAGGGGGCAGGCCATTCAAGCAAGTACCCCAGGCCATTTCAAGTTTTAGAGTCCAGGAGCCACTCTTGGAGTTGTGCCTGCTAATAAACAGGCTGCTCATATATTTCTTTAAGCACCAGCAGAATGGGCTGTCTTCACGGGAATCCAGTTAGCAGCCTGATATTTTGAAGATAACCCATGGGAGCTTCCAAACAACCTGCACGGGCAGTTCCCAAACACTGATGTTTGGGGCTTTATGGCTGAAGGCCAACACATTGAAATGCACCCCAAAACATCTAGGAGTCAGTGAAGATCTTAAGGGCTCAAGACCTTTACCCACTTACTTTCAAGTAGCAAACTCCACTGGACTCACTGGGACTTGCATCTGATTAACACGCATAGGTTTGTTCTGTAGGGCAAAATCCTGTGCCCCATGCCCTAGGTGTAGGCTAGCCTTCAAATCGAAGGCTTTCTTGCACCCTGTGCTTGGAAAGAGACACTGCAGCAGTGATCTCCACCACTGGCATGAGTTGTACTGGTTATTTCATCTGTGTCCATTTTTGGATGTCTAGATAAAGATCCAGGGAAGATAAGGGAAGGAGGGTGGGATCCTCATTGAATCGCCCTAAGTATTTGGTCCCATCTTTCTCCCATCCCTGTGCCCCAGCACACCCTCTTTTCTCCCCAACAAGCCCCAGCTGTGATTTTCTTTTGGGGGTTAGCTGGATGCAAGAGTGCAAGGCAGATGCCCAGGGTTTAGAGTCCCCACTATGGGATCACGGGATCTAGGGCTTGGGATGTGAAGAATATTGAGGCTTCTAAAATGATATGGGGAGGGCATAATATTGTGCTGTAAATTGCTTACTAGGCCAGTCATCCTATTATAGTCCACTTCAAGTTTTTAACAGTTTTTCAAGGTAGCCCAGTATACAAAATGTGGCAATCAAGCCTGGATGTACCACCTGTCAGACACTGATGTGTGTATGCATAGTAAATATTTAAATGTTTGCATTTTTAAAAGCAACCATTTCTCAGCACTCAGAAAACTATCCTATTAATGGGAAAGGGGGTAGTCTTGTCTTCTGTGGACCAGATGCTTCATGGATCATAATTAATGCTCTCAACTACTAAAATGATTGACTGTCAGCAATGTCTTTGGCATATTTGTTGGTGGTGTCTGTCTCCTCTAATTTTCTTTCTGTGGCAGCAAGAAAGCAAATTGTGCTTGCCAAAGGAATGCAGCAATTTCAAGATGGAGGGCAGCTGAATGCTTTACCAGATGGTATTTGAAATAAAAAGAGCAAAACCAACAGGCTCGGTAAGAGAATGGGTCCTTTTGAGAAAACTAGTCCCTCCAGTAGATCTTCCATAGTCAAATTCACATCTGGTTAAGGGATCCTGTCACAACATATGATTTGCTAGCTTCAGCATGAAATGAGTCATATCCAGAAAAAAATAAAATAAAACTTGCTGTGAGAATTTCAACAGCAGTTTACAGAACTCAACGGGGAGAGCTGTCAGACAGACTCCCCCCACCCCATGCCATCAGGCATGAACATTTTTAGAAACAGCACCTGCCTCAAAACCCCATGGAGAGAGCAGAGGGGAATTAGAAGAAACTGGCTGGTTTATCAATTGAGGCCCACTGAAACACTGGAAGCTCCTGAGTCCTACTTATCTTCTGAATAAAGAACTGTCCATCACTGGAAATGGCTATGATAATCAGGAGAATGTCTTTCTTCTTCCCGACACGTTGCCAGTGCAAAAAACAATGAAGTGAAAGGGTTCTGCACTAAAGCAGCACTCCAAGGACTGACAGCTAAAGAATCCCAGCAGGAGACTTGCATTAATTCTGTGGACACCATCACACACATATCCTATATCTCCAGAACTGAAATATCCCTTGCACAGCATGTCTATATGAAAAGAATCATGATGCAGTTGCACTGGTTGCACTTGACTGGTGAGGCTTGTGTTCTTTCTGAATTATAATGGGAGGTACGCTTCACTCTAGTACTTGGGAAGTATAAATGCACTTTTGGACAGTGAAATAATAGGCATTGTATTCTGTTATAGGAATTGTTTTTGGTAGGGGTCTTTGTACATGTCCTTATTCTGTGTATTCACCAAACATGCAGAAGGAGATGACAACAGCTTCGGCTAATCTATCATCTGTGTCCCTACCTGGAGGAGGACTGCCTAGCAACAGTGACACACGCATTGGTTACTTCCCAGTTGGATTTCTGTAATGCGCTCTATGTGGGGCTGCCCTTGAAGACAGTCTGGATACTTCAGATGGTGCAAAATAGAGCTGCCAGGATGCTGTCGGGGACTGGGCGTTATTCTCATATAAATCCAGTCCTCTATCAGCTCCATTGGCTTCCCATCGAAGTCCGGGCTCAATTCAAGGTGCTGGTTATTACCTATAAAGCCCTAAATGGCTTGGGACAGGATACCTAAAGGAATGCTTTTTTTCCTACATGCCCTCCCACCCCCTAAGATCGGCAGTAGAGGACCTCCTCAGGGAATTCTCTTTGAAAGCGGTTAGGAGACAGAGTACTTGGAGGAGGGCCTTCTCTGTGGTGGCACCCCAACTATGGAATATGCTCCCTAGACAGTAATGGACGGCATACAAATCTTTTAAAAATAAATAAATAATAAATAAATAAACAAACTGTTTCATGATGGGTTAGACCTTAGACTCGATCACCTGCTAACCAGCTCTCTTTTGTCTGCATGTTTGGCATTAATGGAATCGAAGCCATCAAGTAACTTTGGATCAGGGTTCCTGATCCGCCAAAGGAGTTGTAAACACATGGGCTCCTTTCACGTGAACACCAACGATGTGGACATCATGCCACAGGCAGTGTGCACAATCCCCCTCTGTTCTTCCAGATCCAGTACATGTGTATGAGATCGAACGAACAAATGCCTCCATGCCCCTCTCATGAGCCAAGATTTGGAAAGTAATTCATGATGATCGGAGAGAAAATCCAGACAAATTGACTAATATGCAAAGAGAGAGATGGATGTCAGACTTCACTGGGGAATAGGAAATTCTGTTTGGTTTTTGTGCTGTGGGTGATTGAAGGACCCATTCACACACCTGACCTGAGGCAGAGACAAACAGAATTACCCATTCCTGGGGGATGCTCATAAGAAGGAGGTAAGGCTAAATCAATGAATTGTATAGAAACTCAATAAACAGCCACCTCTGCAAATCAATTAATTTATTTCCCAAGGCACCAACAATATGTTCTGGCACGTTGTTTGAGAATTGTGAACTTATACCACGTACTCACTCTCCTCCGCTTTAACTCTCATCCTAATTTTTCTTGTTCTTTTTTCTGTTGCCTCTGTCATTTTAACTTCATGACAAGAAAAGCACATTTTCTTTCATGGTTGAATTTTTCATGGTCACACAACTGTTAAATACATAGCAACCCTAACAGAAGCACAATTCCTCTACCTTTTATTCCAGAGAAATGTCCAGAGTCTTTCTTTTCTTTTTCTCACACCCACCTCACACTATTATCTCCCTGCTCCTGTTTTATGATTGTTCCCTTGCTATACAGCTGGTAAGGAATGGGAAATGAGCATCTAAAGGACTGAGGGACTGATCGGTCAACCACATCATAGATAATAAGGAGATATGAATTTCCCTTCATGTATTCATTATTTGTTTATTTATATATTTATTGCATTTATATGCCACACGTCTTAGCCAAAGGCTCTCAAGGTACCTGTTTCAGGGAGATTTTAAACAACACAATAATCTACAAAATATTTGTGGGGATTTTTCCAATGACGGTGGATGACAGCAGTGGGGGTCCTTTGTGGTTTGAGTTTGTTCTTTTGGTCCTTGGGAAGGTGTCCCAAGGACCATAAGCTGTGGTGGATTCTTATCCTCCAGGCTATAGACACAGCTAACTATGCCCTGGGTGGATGGAGGAATGAATGAAATTCCAACACAGATTTCTCCTTTCCCCTTCAACCACCACGGACAGCTCTATGGTGGCTGTTCTTCTGAGATTGGTATCCCAACTTCAGATGAAAATGGGAAGGAAGGAGAAGAGTTGTCAGGGAAGGAAGAAAAGATGACATAAATATTGTGTATCCAGAAAATCTCTGTGTTCCCATCCCATCCCCAGAAAGGCAAGGAAACAGGTTGCACTTTGAGGTCTCTCTAGCTCTAGTTGTTGTTGATGATGCACTTTTGATGTTTCTTTGGATTCATGGAGATCTTTGAGATCAGAGCCCCTCCATTTTTCATATTTTAAACCCATTGGATCCTGCTAGTAGCCTTTGATACAGCCATCATGCTGTAGGTGGGATTACAGTGTGTCCCAGCAGCCGCGACCATCAGAATGCATAAGATACAACTTTGTTCTATGAGACTATTGGGGAAAATTGTGGTGATGATCATTTTGTTTTGGTCTGGCAGCTGGCATTTGCTCCCACCCATCCAAGCCCCAAAGTGGCTCTATCTGAAGTATTCTTGGAACAGAGAATGGTGAAAAACAATTGGTTGTGTAACTTCCTGTGGCACATACATGTGTATGTGATGAGTATTCTCCTATTATTTGTTTGGTTGTAGTGTGTCTTTAACTTTCTTGACATTTCCCTCTCTTTCTTTCAGTATGTAATGCTGCCACCAGGAATATAATTTCCATCTTATTAATTAACCTCTTTCTCAATATTGTGCTCAAGTATAAGGCTTTATGTATAAGATAAAACTTTATTTGTACAAGAAGCATATTGTTTTCAAGATGTTCTGTAACGTATTTCCTTGATAAATAAATCAGGTAAATTAATAGCTTCTGATGGAGGTATCACATTCTTTCCCTTCACAAACACTCGTCACTCTCAAATCCTTTCTCTCCTGAATGCACTTTCACCAGTCTTTATTCTATTTATCTCAGTTTCATTTTTCCCCTCTGCCCTCAGGTTTCTGTCAGCTTCAGTCTCTCACACTTGACAATATTAATTTTGACTCTCCTTCATTGCTAATATGTCATCCAAGTATCCTACTTCCTTCCCTTTCCTTTTGGATCTTAAATGTTGTTCAGAGCACTGTCTGGGATTCTCCTGAGAGGGCTGCCTCTGGATTCTGAAGACGACTGGCTGACCACAACTCTGACTGTCAGCTGCTGACAGATGGCGAGTATATGTTTTTTCTCTCTCTCCTTGCACACTGTCAAGCTATGCCCATACATTTTCAGCCACCAACCAGTCACCTTGCCCACTCATCCCTTCTTGCTCTTCTGAAACTTACCAACATTTAAAGGAACACACTCATAACACTTTAAATCACTACAATGTGTGTGTTTAAATTATACTTTGGAAGAGAGAGATTTCAGAATTATACTTTAGAAAACCAACGTACCTTCACTCCATGTCCCTCCTGATAAAGCCTGGTAAGGACAGCATCAACCTGCAATTCATTGCCTGTGGATAGATTGGCAAATGGTGGGACAGAGGACTTTTCTTCATCCCAAATAGGCCTCTCCATCAGCGGTTTCAGCCCTACAATGTCAATATCCAAATTGCGACATTGGCAACCCTAATAACAACTCATGGAGTGTGTATACATGTGCATGTGTGCGTGAGTGCATGCATGTATTCTTCCACACTCAGATTTCATGGTGGAATATATAGCACCAGCAAGAGAGAAGTAAGTTCTGCTTTTTGTTATTGTTGTTTTGTTTTCACCCCAAACAAGTGATGAAATATTAATTCTTTCTTCACTTCATTAAATAGTCATTTAGCTCTAATCTGGATGCTTTATTTAGATGGCTGTTAACAGGTGAATGACTGACACATTTCATTTCCATGTTCCGACTGAGCTGTCGAAACTCAACACATTCATTTATGGATCACGGGTGTGAAGCGGGAGGCTCCAAGCAGCAGAACACTTTTGAGTTTTCCCACCCACATGGGAAGTGCTTTGCACAGCATGGAACACTTGAAAGTTCTGCTTGGATGGAATCCAATGAGCTTCGCAAGCTGCTCTGGGTATTTTGGGAGTTTTAATTTGTGGGAATGCTGCAGTCATTTTAAATGCTGAACAAATTTTAATGTAACCCTTCAGAATTGCCAACTGCATCCTGTCTTGTATCTACAGAGGCAAAGGCACCCCAAGCACACTTCCCAGTCACAGAAGGTTGTTGTTGAGCTGATTTTAGAACTGACTGCCCACGTGTGAAAAGGGACTTTGTGCCTTTTGATTGCTTTTAATGCCCCAGTTGGAGGATGCAGTGAGCATTGCTAAGGATGGGATCTGGCCAAAAGTCTCTCTAGATGATCTGGATTTCCACTCACAACATGTTTGACTATTGGCCATGCTGGCCTGGGCTTCTGGGAGCTGAAGTCAAGAGCTCTGCCCACCCTTCTAAGAGTCCAATTGGAAGCTCTGAAAGCCAGAGATGCTGACACTGTGCTTCTTCTCCTCCCTTCACTGTAGCAGTCAGTGGTACATGGTGTACAAAGTGACAGCATCAGCCATCTGCCTCGCATCATTTGCTACTGGTTGGTCTTTTTTGGGTGGGGGGCAACTCACAGAGCAATGACATCATATCACTCACATTATGTGGAGATAGTGAGGAAGACATGCAGACTGTTCCATGTAACTCAACTCAAGACTTATGCTAATTGTATAACTTGCCATCACCCTAATACAAAAGGATCAGGAAGAAACTAAGATACCTGATGTTGATCCTCAACTTCAATAATTTTATTTGTCTTCCTTCTAAGTATAAATAATAACACAAATATTCTAAATGCTCATGCTGAAGTATGCAACAATGAACATCTTATTTGTGCATATTTGAATAGCCTCAGCTATTTATTCATTTATTTATTTGGAATTTTTGTATGCCGTCCCATTTGCATAAGCCTCAGGACGGCTTCCAACATAATAAATAAGCAACAGATAAATAATACATATAAAATCCAGATTCCCCTGGCTGTAGAAATTAAAACCAATAAAAATGTTAACACTTATTAAAATATTGTTGAAATAAAATATTGGACAATATCCAATATATTTGACAATATATTTGATATTGGACAATATCAAAATGAAATAAATAAAGCTGTGCACCTTATTCATTTCTATTTTCTGTCATAAGCCCCCCAGAGCTGTTCTTTTCTGACTTTTCTAAGGCAATTTTACATAAATATATACTTCACTGATTTTTAGTGGCAGATCTAGTCACTGCTATTGCTGTTTTGTGCTGTCAAGTCGTCTCCAACTTATGACAACCCTGTGAATGAAAGCCCCTCAAAATATCCTGCTCAGCTTTTGTAAATTCAATGCTATGGCTTTCTTTATGGAGTCCATCCATCTCATACACGGTGTTTCTTTTCTTCTTCTGCCTTCAACTTTCTCTAGCATGATTATCTTACCTTGTGAAGTCACTGCTAGTGTTGGATATCAAGGTTTCGGTTCACTCAGAGGAATTAGCTGAATATTTGGGCTGTAGTCTGATACAAGCATTTAGCCAAGAAGTGTGGGGGAGGTTGTTAAAAAACAGTTCTGTAAAGACCCAGTATAGTTGATATGTGAACATCATTTCACATGCTTCTAGACATCTTACAGCAGTCCCTTCCTCCTGGACAGAAAGGGGAAATTGAAATTGAGGAGCAGTTAACACAAAGAAAAACATCTGAGGATACGAATAAAGACACGTGACTATGTTCCATATGGAATGTTATGGACTGTCATTGATATTTGTTATACATTGTTGGTTGGTTCTTTAGTATTGCAATTATTTAGAAATTTGATAAAAACTACTTCATTTTTAAAACACTTTTCTTCTAAGTCTTCCAAGAAAACTAGCAGCATCTTAGATATTTTTCTTCTAGCTAGAAGGCCGCACAAGTCAAGGCCCAGTCATTTCACTATACAGTGTTTTCTCTAGTGCTCAAGTGAAATGTTAACTTGGCATACAAACATCCTGTTTTCTCAGTAGTCAAGAAAATGTGAAATGCAAGAAGAAAAATTGTTGGATGAACAATGGATCCTCAACCACATATGTGCCCACCATTTCTACCCACAAAAGGCTAGGTAACTAGGATTCAAAGCAGCTTGGGTTCAGAACTGGCTGGCTGGGAAAAACTGTACACATTAAAAAAATAAGAATGGGACCATTCCAGTTCATATGTTGCAGTGCTTTAAATGGGAACATTGCAAATTTTCACAAAATTCTCAAATTGTGCAGATGCTCATTTCAACTTGGTCATGTCCATTGGAGCTGGCAGGCTTATTTGTGGATTAGTGGCATTGGGACTGGAGCTGGAGTAATTGTGTTTTGCTGTAACACATGGAAATGAGTTGCCTCCTCACTGAGTTACTGATAAAAGAAATGAAATGAAACTCATCAAAAGAGCACATCTACCAGTACTCCAAAAGCGTATTTCAGAATGTTCTCTGCAACCTTGGTCTGACTCATCACAAAAATAAGAATGTGAGGAAGCAGTATCAGCTTTTTAATACAACGTGATTCATTCCAAAATTGAAAGCAGTATCCTTCCTGCACTCCATTTTTTTAGGGAAAAAAAAAACCTAAAATAGGTTTCCTTCCTGCTGCTTCATTCATTTGGCAGGATGCTGAATTTGAAGTTGTTTGCCTTTATTACTGCAGCTGCTCCATCTTGCCAATATGTGCATGCATAACAACAAGTTTATAATATATTTGTGAAAGGAATCTAAGCACCACGCAGCCCACAACATATACTGATAGGACAGGATTATTTGAACAAGCCGCTGTATTCAAAATCTCTCTTCATAAACAAGGTTAGACATAAGTATTGGAGTGAATGACACAGCATTGCTTGCAAAAAACAGTGTGTGACTCTTCCATTTTCTGTACACAGGCTGCCTTCCTTGGTGCATACATTTCTCATGTGTCCTTATCTTTATTTCCTGCTAAAGATCTATGAACACAACAGGTGGAGCAGAGGCTAGCAGTGCAACCTTAGGTTTATCTACTTGGAATTAAGACCCAATGAGTTCAGTGGGACTTTCTGCCAGGTAAAGTGTGCAGTAGGACTGATCAAAGTAGTATAGATGGTCATCATGAATGGTGACATTAGAACAGGGCCAGGTACTGTGTGACTCTCCAGATGTTTATTAGTCTGTAACTTCCATCAGCTCCAGCCAGTACAGCCAATGGGGAAGGATCATGGACATTGTAGGCCAAAATATTTGAAGGGCTAGAGGCTACCTTTACCTGCATTAGAGGAATATGGGGCTTCTTCAACATCAGAGGAAGTCAGAAAAAACTTTTGGTGATGCCACTGGGATGGGATGGGACAGGACAGGATGTAGAGTTGGAAGAGACCTATATAAAGAATTCAGAAGAAAAAACTAGGATAGAGAAAATAATACCTGCAGGTAAAACACTTCACACTTTGGGGAAAAGACTGGGGTAGACTCTTTCTCCTAGCCATGCTTCCAGAGGCCTTTATAATCCTGTTAAAAGTTGAGATTGTAACTGCCACTTTCCAAAGTTAGAGTGTAAGAGAGGTACAGAATCAGTCTAGTTCAGGGTCCTGTTTTTCACAATGGTTTGCTGAAGTCACTGTAAAGGTGATGAATAGGACATTAGATCAGTAGCATTCTTCTGTTGTTCCCCAGAAGCACCCAGGTATCTCCCAGACAAAGGCCTTCAGCATTGTGTACCCCAACTTAGGAAATTCCTCTCAAAGGAATATTAAGCTGGTATTCTCTAGGTGACAGGTGAGATCCATCTTATTTTTCTGGGTCTATTTTATGATGTTGTCTTCTGACTTGTAATTGATTTGGTTACATTCTTCTTATTATTTTTATGTGCCATCACATTGTCTCCACGTTATAGTAACTATATGAATAAATGATCTCCAAAATGGCCTGTCCTTGACAGCCCTGCTTAGCTCGTGTAAACTGAAAATTGTGACTTCCTTTATGAAATTGATCTTCCTTCCCCCCCACTCCCCTTTCCTACTATGACTGTCTTCTTCAGTGAGCCATACCTTCTTATTATGCACCTAAAGTACTACAACTTCAGTTTTGTCATTTTTGCTTCCAGGAAAAGTTCTGGCTTGATTTGACCCACTTGCCTGTCTTTCTCTGGGTCTACAATGTTTGCAAAATTCTTTTCCAGCCCCAGGTTTTCAATTTTCTCCACGGACCAGCTTTTACCTCCATGCATGTGCCTTTTACTGTCCATTTTATTGTCTAGACTGTTTTGTGCTTGACTTAAATAATTGGACTTAAATGGGTTTGAATGCCTATTGGCAGCTTGTATAGGATAACATTGCATTTTGGTGCTGCTTTGTGATCCTTTCTCTTTGATATCATGTTTTTATAACTGTTTTTATGGTTCCTTAGTAGCATAGTGAAGGGAAAGTGGCGTAGCTTTTTAGATATTGAAATAACTATTTGAAAACCAGACATTACAACTGCTGACCTAAGTGGTAGACAGTACAGATTGTTTTGCTATTCAGCTACTGATATGGTCATCCCAGTCACACAACAAACTGCTACCACACTAAGAGGCCAATGCCTGCTAATATGGTGCCTCTCACACCTCTTAACCACATACACCATGCAAGCCTTAAGCTGTTTGATTCCTCTTCTTCCTCTTTCTCTCGGGCCATTTCCTCTCATGTTGTCATTTTCATTGTGGATGTTAGTCATGTCCAACCCATCGCGACCCCATGGACAACACTCCTCCAGGCCTTCCTGTCCTCCACCATCCCCCGGAGTCCACTTAAGCTCACACCGACTGCTTCTGTGACTCCATCTAGCCACCTCATTCTCTGTCATCCCCTTCTTCTTTTGCCATCTATTGTTCCCAGCATCAGGGTCTTCTCCAGGGAGTCCTTCCATCTTATTAGGTGGCCAAAGTATTTGAGTTTCATCTTCTACCATACTTTAATATCCACAACCTAAGATGACAACACTATGCACACACATCTAGGAATAAACCCCACAGTGGCAGTTTTTTGGGAGTTGGGGGGCATTTACAGGATTAAGCCTGTGGGTAATTGCCTAACTAGGAACAACACAGCCCTTCACCTCCCTAATCAATACAGTAATAAATTGGGTCTGAGCAATAAAGATTACATGCATGCATACAATATCACAGGCTGCATTACTGATCCAGGAATGATACTTCCTAAATAAATATTGGGTATACTGATAAATAGAGTCATAATTACTTGCTAAAAAAATCTAATTACATGTATGAATTAAACATTTGCACATAATGAAACAAATCTGCCTTTCTCATTCTTAGGGCAGAATATTACAGATCCTTGGTTAAAAGAACAAATGGTTTATCGCCACCATCATTGTTCAATACAAGGTCATCAACCATTGCTAAACAGGCTTTCAAAATTCTCCATAAATTCACCGAATTTCACCCTAGATTCGCAGTTGCAAATTAGTTGAACTTATTTCCAATGAGGAATTGATGCATTCAGAATTACTCGTGTTTATGTTTATTTATTATCAAATACATTGTTAGGAAGGTTGGCAACAGATAGATTTACATATTTATTTACAATTGCCCTTTTGAATTTTATTGTTTTTAATGATGAAATTTTTGTAGAATGTTGTTACAATGTCATTATGAATATTTTAGCACTGCTTTTCTGCAACCATTCTGGGAGCCATGTATGGCTGTTCCACAGTATTTAAAATCAACAAGTAAATAAATAAATAATCTTAATGTGACCTGCATTCATGATTGTCTCATAGTGCTTCTGTGCAGAATTTTACTGATACACACATGTGCACTTTTGAAAATCCAATGATCTATTAAATACCAAATAGAAAACAAACATGGAGTGAACACTATAACAATAACACAATTTTTAACAGAGTGATTCTATGGCAACTAAGATTGTGCAGAATCTCACCCTACCCACCCCAGTTGCACAGCTGTAGGCACAGCTACCATCTCAGAAACAGGAATGCAGATGTGTATTTTCTAAGTCATTGGGGTATGTGAATTGGGGAGTTCTAGTGGGTGGAGAGTGAAGTGAGGTCTGGATTTGTTTGATCCAAGAACTTCTCTGTCATTGTCTCACACATTGCCTGGTAAATCACCTGGATGGTCAGGTAGTTTCACCTAGCTGAATGTTCTAACAATGAAAAAAATGGAAGAATCTGTTTGCCCCTACCTGATTTTGCCTGCAGGGCTGTGGACAGAGAGCACAAATTTATTTATTTATTTAAAGTTTTTATATGCTTGCTATGTAGCCTCAGGACAGCTCACAGAAATCCTTTGTTATAGTTCTATAAGCACCATACCTATTCATGCTGGTTAAAGGGATGTCAGTCTTGTTGAGCTGAGAGAAAAAAACAAATGCTGGCAAGCATTATCTTTCTGTAAAAGAGAGGGACACACTCATAATGGGAGATTTCAACCTCCCTGATATTAGTTGGAAGTTGCACTCATAAGTGGTGGCAACTAGGTTAGATTGCTTACTTGAAGCTATGAAGGGAGGGTTTTTCACCTAGAGGGTCTGGGAGGCAACAAACGGGGAAAACATCCCAGACTTGGTGTTGGCCAACAGGGAGGATCTGGTGGATGATGTGCAGCTCTGGATGTGAGTGACCACTCCATCCTGTGTTCTGAGATCAGGAGAACAGGGATGAGCAGTAGGTCAAGATGGGACTTCACAAGGGCCAGCTTTGGTGAATTGAAGGCCAGCCTGGGACAAGTCTCCTGGGAGAGGGTATTGGAAGGAAAGGGAGTTCTGGAGGGGTGGATGGCATTTAAAAGGGAGATCTTAGATGTGCAAGCCTTGATGATACTGCTGATTAATAAAGCAAGGAGGTGTAGGAGGGTGCCACTGTGAATGTGAAGAGAGGTGGTAAGAGGAATTAGAAGTAAAAGTGTCCTCCTCAGGTGTCTTCCCCTGAGACAAGTGGACAAAAGGGTATACCTCTTGATGAAAGAGGATTCTTTGCAAGACTAAAGCTGATTATAAACTGAGATTTGTGAAGAATGTCAGGAGAAACAAAAAGGACTTCTATTTTAATATAAATAGCAAGAGAAAGAGGAGACAGGTGGAGAGGCCACTTAAAAGAGAGGGAGGGGATCTGATAACTGATGTAAGGGAACAGACATAGACGTTAAATATGTATTTTTCTATGTTCTCCCCAAACCAAGTTGGGGGAGAACTACCTGGAGGGGCAGTTGAGGTTGGGACTATGGGGATACAGATTGGACTTGCTCCCCTAGAAGTTGAGATGCTCCTCAGGACCCTGGACAGTACAAAGGCACCAGGTCCTGATGGGTTACACCCAAGGATGCTTTGGGAATTGGCAGGGTTGCTCTTGCATCTGTTGTCCTTCATTTTTGAGGACTCATGAAAATCAGAAGTTCCAGAGTATTGGAGGATGGCATCAGTGGTTCCAATCTTTAAAAAGGGTAGCAGATGAAACAAGGGGAATTACAGGGCAGTTAGCCTAATGCCCAATCTGGGAAGGATGATGGAAAGGCTCATAATAAGGAAAGTTATAGAAACCCTTGACAGGGGAGGGAACCTATAGGTCCTGTCAGATGAACCTTGTGTTCCAAGGTTCCAAGGTGGCTAGACAGAGATAATGCTGTGGATGTGATTTACCTGGATTACAGCTGGGACTTTGAGAAGGTCCCACATGGTATCCCGGTTGGGAAATTTATGATCTTTGGGATAGATCAATATACTGTCCAATGGATTTAGGTATGGATGATGGATGGAAACAGAGGGTAACTATCAGCAGGGAATCATCAGGATAGCAACTGTTGATGAATGATGATTAGGGCTCAATTCTGGGACCAATTTTGTTCAAGTTCTTTATCAGTGATCTGGAGGAGGGGGTAAGTGGTCTGCTGACCAAATTTGCAGATGACAGTGAAGCAGGGATGATGACCACAAGTGAGGATCTGGACAGAGTGTAGAAATAGGTAGGAGACAATAGGATGGTGTTCAATGTGGATAAGTGCAATGTCTTGGACTTGGGGCACAGAAATGGGTGCCATAAGTACTGCATGGGTGATAAATGGCTGGAGAGCAGCACTGGTGAAAGTGAGCATTGTTGACAGTAAGCTAAACATGAGCCAGCAGTGTGACATGGCAGTTAAGAAGGCAAATGCTACCCTTGGATATACAGTGGTACCTCGGCTCACGAACACCTCGGTTCGTGACCAAATCGGGTTGCGAACAGAAATTTCAGAAAAAAATTGCCTCAGGTTTCGAACTCCGCATCGGGTGACGGGCACAATCACAGTCATGCTCGGTGGGGAGGGGAGACGGCCACGATCGCACCTGTCTTCCCTGCCTGAGCATGACTGCAATCGCACCCATTTATAGCCACGATCACAGTTGCACTCATGCAAGGAAGGCAGGCACGATTGCAGTCATGCTGGGGGTGTGGAGGGCAGATGGTTGTGATCTTTGTTGCTCTCTCTTACTTTGTTGTTCTTTGTCACTTTGTTTCACATTTTTCTCATTTAAAAAATGGTTACAGAATGAATCAACCTTATTTACATTGAACCTTATGGGGAAATTTGACTTGGCTCATGACCAATTTGGGTTGTGACCAGAGTCATGGAATGGATTAAGTTTGTGAGCCAAGATGCCACTGTGTAGCCAGAAGCATGACTTCCAGTTAGAAAGAGATGTTAGTACCATTTTTTATGACTCTGGTGCACCCACAACTGGAGTGCTGTGTCCAGTTCTGGGCTCCACAGAGAGACATAGCTAGATTAGAATCAGTTCAGTGCAGGGTCCCGAAGATGGTAGCCAGATTGAGGGGGATGACATATGAGATGAACTGGGTCTTTTCAGCCTGGAGAAGAGGAGATTTTGAGGTGATGTTTTAGCAACTTAAATGTATGTGAAGAGACATCATGTGGAGGAGGGCAGTGACCTGTTCTCCTCTGCAGTGGACACAGGACATGATCCAGTGCGGCAAAACTCAAGGAACTGGGTTTCAGGTTGGATGTCAAGAAGTACTTTCTGATGGTTAGGACCCCAAGGACATGGAATGGACTTCCACAGGAGGTGGTGGAAATCCCATCACTGAGGGCATTCAAGAAAAGATTGGAAAACCACATGTTGGGGATTACATGAGCAGAGCCAGCTGGAGGTGGGGTTGACTAGATGGCCCACCTGACATGCTGTGTTTCTATATTTCTATGAAAATATGGCAACTCAAATGTCATGGGGTTAATCTACCTGTGAAGATATATGATGAATACAACCTGGGGCTTTTCAGATAGAGAAAAATGCCTATCTTACCATGCCTCAGCCAGGTATTATTTTTGTCTAAATAGGTACAGGCTTGACATTTGTTAAGCTTTAACATGATCAACAAGTTCAAGAAGGATCATAGAGTCATAGAATAGTAGAGTTGGCAGGGACTAGAAGGCCATCAGGTCCAATAAGCTGGTCACTACAGAATTCCATGCTAAACCATTTCTCTCAGATGGCTGTCCACTTGTATCTTGAATGCCTCTAGCGTGGAGGAACCCACAACTTCCCTAGGCCACTGGCTCTATTGCTGTACATCTGCAACAGTCACAAGTTTTTTCTTGCTATCTAGCCAGAATCTGGCTTCCTGTCACTTGAGCCTGTTAATCCATGTCCTGCACTCTGGGTCTTACCAGTGGCTATTCTCCATAGTGATTAAATGGGACTTCCTCATTCAGGGGCAGGATATCTCTAAATGACATGTGCTCAAGAAAAAAAAATTGAGGGAGGGACACTGTCATCTATCCCCCTGTTCACGAGCTTCCAGAGGCATCTGCCTAACCTTTGTTGGGATTAGGATGCTTGGCTAGATTCATCCTTACCTGATGCTGCAGAACTGTCCATATGTTCTTACATGCCTATAATCCTATGACATTCATCATCTCTTTTGTAACCCAGGTAATTCCATGCATTGTCACACAAAACAAATGACTCTTGCTATTTCAGAAAACTCAGAAAATAACTTGAGGCTTTGCTATGTCAGTGAACTGGGTTTTTTTTCTTCAAAAAATGGAGAGAGAAATTCCATTTTATTTTTTAAAAGCCTCATTATTTTCAAACAGCAAGCAGACAAACACGCCTTGAGAAGAACCAAGTTCATGACTGTCACAAACATTGGAAGTCAGCATGGTAATGAGCCAATTTCTGTGGAAATGATCTCATTAATGCTAACTTTTTGCTGACTCCCAGCTGATTCATGAATGCTTTGAATAAATGAAAAGAAGAAAGGGTTGAAGGGTGGAACTGAGGAAGGGGCCAAAGGGATAGATTCAGAAGGGATAAAAAATCGGCACGTCTTCCTCGTACAGCTGCAGTCCCTACTCCTGCTGTAGCCCCAAGAAAATATACTTATCACCAGAAGGCTCACAACAGAACCCCAAAACAAGCCCCACAAATTATGTTAAAAACAACTGACATTCAGGCTCCTCTGCACTACAGATGATGTATAGCAGTCCACAGTTGTGAAGGAAATGACTGATGCGCATGATGTCCCCCGTTACATTTTAGTGGGAGAAGAGTCAGTGAAGCATGATGGTATAGCGCATGCTTTGCATGCAAACGGTAGGTCCCAAGTTCAGTCTCTGATTTATAATGGACCAACAATCTGATTCAGTCTAAGGCAGCTTCACAGATTCCTCTTCAAGAGTTGAACTGCTGATGCACAGTGAAAGCCAGTGCAGTTTTTCTGCTGGTGAAATCTCTTCTGTTCACCTTCCTTCCTGCAACACCCTGTGCACCTCAAAGTCTGCTTCAAAGCATAAGGCAGCCTTCTAGGGCAGATGGCGCCCTGGCTATACAGGGCTGGGGATATAAAATGAGATGTTTCTATTGCTTGAGCAGATTTCTATAAATGCACTGATGGCTTCTGTCCAGAGGTCCAGTTCACACACACACTTGAACCAGCTCCTCTGCAGGCATCTTGAAAGTCCCAGTGTAATGTGGCAATACATGCAGATAATTTCCAGAAGCTTTCTCCTCTTTTGGAATGGATCACATTAGGTACTACCCTTTTTGCTGAGCCTCCATATGGAACAGGCAGGGTGTGAGGGTGTGGTCAAACTTTTCCCTGCCGTGCCTATGACTAGACAGTCTGAGGAAGAGCAGCAGTTGTGATCATGCCAACTAGATGGTTTGGAGATCACGGGCTTGCTTAATTAACAACCACACTGCACTATCTTAGGGTAGACCCATGTGCATCACACTCATTTGTACTTGTTTATTGCATGGCCTTCTGTGATGCAAGATCATACAAAGTGATAAAAATCCAAGTTCCCTGAGCCCGTACCATTAAGGTAACATGCACAGCATTTCACTTAAAACCACCCAGAAGGCTGGTTCACACATAAATGTACATGCCTAGACAGCTGAATGTCTGAACGAACCCTATTGAAAAGCTTCTGAGAGCTACTCAACCCACCGCCATGAAACATTCTCAAGAGTAAAATGGAGATCTGTGGTCTAGAGCAGCCTTCCAAGGCCCCCAGTGAAAAATCCCTTTACTCTGGTCGACAGTGGACCCACCAAAAAGCCTTCTTACCAAACATGCAGCATGAGGACAGACTGAAAGAATCGGGCATGCTTAGCCTGGAGAAGAGGCGACTGAGGGGGGATATGGCAGCACGGCACAAGCACTTGAAAGACTGTCACAAAAAGGAAGGCTGAATCTCTTCTCAATCACCCCAGAGTGCAGGACACAGAAGAATGAGTTCAAGTTACATGGAGTCAGATTCAGACTGAACATCAGGAAGAACTCCCTGAGTGTTAGCACAGTACGGCAATGAAACCAGTGACCTAGGGAGGTTGTGGGCTCTCCCACACTGGAGGCATTGAAGAAGCATCTGGGAAGCTTTTTTGAGAGGGCTGGTTTAACCCTGAATTCTGCATCAAGCAGGGCATTGAACCTTGTTGGTCCCTTCCAACTCTACTAATCTATGTTGCTATGGTGCCAAGGTGTCCATTCATTGAGCAGGTTATCACAAAATATATTGTGAAACTGAATTCAGCGTTTTCTTAAAATAGGTTAAACATCCTTAGATGGACGATGTGTAAGTATCCCACCCCCACAGGAAAAAGTCCACTAAGAGCCCAGACCTCCCACAGTTCTGAAGCAGAGATGCTCTTATGTATCAGACTTTAAAAAAAAAAAATCGCTACTCTTATTGCAACTCTCACATCTTCCCTAGACAATGACGGCCAATGACAAAGAAAGAAACGCCGAGCCACGTGAATACAACTAATAATCATCTGCATGATTTTCCCTTTGTTGGCCAAGAATCTGAAAGGAGATGGAAATATTTTCCTGTACTACAGTTATGGAAAAAGGAACTATGATAAATAGTGGGTGGTTCAAAAAGATTTTCCTTGGTCTGTCATTTACAGCATGGAGGAAGATGTTCATTTACTCCCCCGATGTCTCCCATCTTCTCATTGTTCATCTCATGTCACTATCATCCATCCTTGTTCTAGTCACTTTCTACTATTAATACGCTCAATAAAATATGTTCTGCATGAAGGCAGTTATCTAAAAATATATGGTCATAATTCTTCCACATCTGATGCATTTGATAAATCTAGGATAACTTTTAATATTCTTGTTATCTCCAGAGAAGGATTGCTGGCAGAAGATGTCATGCCATGCCAGAAGACACAGAGGGGTATGTTTTGAATGAAACTTACCTCAACATTTTTAATAAACCTAACTTTGCCTGACAGCTGGTGGAGTAAAATAGCTAACAGTGTGCTAGTATCCTGGTTCCAAGGGAGAACAGACTAGGAAGTACCCATATGACTTTTCACCACCAACCCTGATTTTCCCTGGCTTTGAGTCCAGGGTCGTCTTAGAGCTATGGAATTGTAATAAAGCAAGATAGATGATTTCAACATCCTTCCATAAAAAGTTGATTCAGAGTCTATAAAGCACTCGCTTTTTCCAAGTATTAACTCAAATATATTTTATGAAAGATGCAAAATAAAGACAGGGTGTGGGAGAAAATAACAATAACCAATTGTTTCTACTTATAAATAGTAACTTTGTTCTTGCGAACAATAACACATTGTTGTTATTGTTATTCTTATAGCACTGCACTACATTTCTACCTCGTCTTTCCTGTTCTTGCAAAGAAATCAAGGCAGCTTACAAGGTTCTCCTCCCCTTTGTTTTGTCCTCACAACAGGTATTTCAGAAGTGTTTCAGGATGAAAGTCAGTGACTGGGACAAAGTCACCCAAAGTGGGGACTAGAACCCAAACTCCTGAGCCCCAGTCCAACATTTTTTACCACTATGCCACACAAGGTAAAATCTTAGCCTGCTTGTCCATGAAAGTGGTTTCAGAGTTTCCTCAGAGGGAAGAAAAGTTGACTGGCAAACCCCCGTAAATTTTATGAGGGGAGTCTCAGAAAGGTGGCAAAAACCACTAGCTAGTAAGGTGGGTTGCTGGAGGTAGTGGATGCAGAGATGAGACATATACAGAGTTGGCTGGACTTTTGTAGTCAAATTCATCTTTCTGATTCAAATAGTAATTACCTTGTTTATATCAGAAGTACAGAATTCCTTTCAGATATGCCTTCAGGGAAAATACACCAGCTGTGAGCTGGACTGAAGTTGAAAAACCCCAAGTCAAAGTGGTGTGAACACCACCATATGAAGCTTCATAGCTTGAAGTCCTTGTCCACTTAGGCATCTTCAGATAAGCATTCAGAGAAGTAGTTCAGTGGTTTAGAATGGGAGGGATGCATCAAAGCCAGAAATTCCTCCCAAAATCCTGGTTTTGGGGAAAGGGGGAGATGTGAGGCCTTTTGGAGAATCCCAGAGGCTTGGATTGGAATGTGAGATGCATTGAATTTGGCCTCTGGGCTTGAGGTTCTTCACCCTGGTTGATGCAATGTCATGCTTTAGGAATGATGACTGATGTGTGCCTTTTGGGTAGAAAATGAGGATTTTGATGCACTTATAAAGCTTTGATCTCCAAGCCTGAGCCTTATCCTTCACAACAATGTACCTGACACCAAAGCCATATCTGGTCCAGGTTCAGTCCTGGTCACTTTGGAGGAAGCAAAACAGACTTGAGTGGCCTGATTTGGTGTGGGCTTTGGCTGGACCTGATGTATACTTCTAGCAGTTGCATCAGCTTCCTTGCCTCCTCTTTCAACCTAAAAAAAAAAAAAAAAATTCAACCTATTTATGTCTACTCAGAAGTAAGCCCCATGGAGTCACGTGTGACTTGTACCTAGGAAATTGAGTATAAGGATGAAGCGCCTATTTCTTAAAATGTGATATGCTCCATTACCCATATTTTGGTGGTACTTTTAAATGCATTTTTATTTCTTTAAACTTGGATGTAGATAACATATGACAGATAACGAGACTAGTAAGCTCACAAATGAAGAAGAATTAAAAGAACTGCATTCCATAATCCACAGGGGTAAATTTACTTTTCAGAACAGCAGGTTAAAAACAATTCTGCATTTTAATCCAAACCTAAGACCTCTCCATGCTTCCTGCAGAACATCTATTGAGAGGATCAATTAAATAATTAGGTTACCTCCCTGAAACCTCACCCCATGAACCTGTCTAGCCAGAGTAAGTTCCCTTTTATTTCAGCCTTAGTTCTAGATAATTAAAAATTAGCCTGCTTAATTTTGAGTGGTGGCTTCCAATATGTTCCCTCTGATGGTAAAGATAATAGACAATTATGAAAACTACTGCTGTTTCAATTCTTGTGAAACTAGCAGGGTGTTATTCAATACACCTCTAGCACCTCCTTCTAAACAGTGGTTGGATCTCTTTTTGCATTCTCTGCTTAAATTATTGGCATGGACAAACCTTTAAAGATATTTAAAAGTTGTTTTTCCTAATATTTAAAAAAGTAGTTTTTCTCAAACTTTACTTAAATATGACTGGTGTTTTCCATTAAGGATTGGGGGTCAGTTAAGAGGAGAAAGGAGTGGAAGTTTAAAACGAGCAACAGAAGGGACATGGCTGAATCCACTTTAAATCAAGCACTGACAAGGAGCTCTTCAAAATAACTCATTTTTCTTGTCTACTTTTTCATGTTTGTGCTTTTTTGAAATTTTTGAGTCACTGTGAGTTTTAAATTAAAGTTGGAAGCACACTTAGTCCAGCAGGTGAAAAGGATTGCCTTTAGTTTCCTCTCTCAGCCCTTGGAGGAAACTCCTTGGAAAGCATCCCTTCTGCTATCTCTGTACATGCCAGCAGCAGAATCTTTGCAGCTGTCTCTGATCTCAGATGGGAGATAGCAGCAGGGCTAAGAGATGTGCCCACAAAATGAACTTCACTCTCCAGTAAGTGCCTTGCAATGATGTGTTCAAGTCCTTTATTCCAAGTCTTGAGCCAAGTATCAAGTCTTTACTCTCAAGTCCAAGTCAAGTCTCAAGTCATTGCAAGAAATGTTCAAGTAAAGTCTCTTCTCAACTCTCAAGAACCATTTTTAACAGAAAAAAGGGAGGTGAGGGATGGGAGGAAAGTGATAACCCCCCTGATGTTCCCATCTGCTCTTCTCTCAGTGATGCATTGCAGTCCTTACCTCAGCCATGACTTATTTAAACAAACAAATGAAATTCCTACCCTGCCCCCTTGAAATGCTTTCCATCCCACTGCCTCCCCTGTGCCAAAAAAGAAGAAGAGCTGAAGTCTTCCCTTCCCCAGATCACAAGCCTCCTTACTATCTTACCTCAACCCCTTGAAACTATCTCCATCCCTCCCTCCCTCCCCCTCTGCTGTGTTTGTGTCTGCTTTCCATGATATCCTGATGCATGATAAACACTGCAGTGACTTGGTCATTAAAAATGTACAAATCTCAAGTCAAATCGAGTCACTCACTTGCTGGTCCTGAGTTGAGTTGCTGACATGTCTTGAGTTGGACTTGAGAGTGAGGTGTTGACTCGAGTCCCCAACATTGGTTTCTTGGGGACTGGTTCTGTATAATGCAGACGGAACTAGAAGCTAATCCCATTACTATGGGATGCAAACACTTAGATGCACTAATTGAGAAACACTTCTCTGCTTGCTTTGTTATTGATTTACAAGAGGCACAGGCTTCATTTCATGTCAAACAAAAATATGAGTGCAACAGACACAGGCTGGGTTCTAACAAGTAGGTGTGATTTACTGAGTCTTCTTAAGAATGAATGCTAATTGCCTTCTCAGCACATACGCATGGCTTACTTTTCCACCAGGCCTAGTTGGTCAGAAGATATTCAAGACATGCCCTCTCACTGATGGACTACATTCCCTTGTCAGTCAGTTGTTCAGGAGGAGGATGTTCCCATCCATGCCTTCACTTAGAAGTCCTGCCCAGTTTGGGAGGTAAGAACATTATCATCTTCACTGCCCAATTTTCCCTCTGATTAGATTTACTATTAGCAGACCCTCTCATGGCACTCTTTCAATGGATTCGTTTGCCTGTTTGGATTTTTGTCTCTTGAATCATGTATTATTAAGAACATGTGATGAAAGGTACTGCTATCCTTTTCACATAATGTGAGTGAATGCTTATAAGTGATGGATTGTCAGTCTCAATCACTGGACAGTCATCTGAGTAGAATGGTCTAAACTGGTGACCTGCAACAGCAGGAGTTGGACCCAATGGTTTTCTTGGTCCTTTCTTACTCTACTATTCTATGATTGTATGATCCCCAGAGTTTTCAGATGGCTGAAACTGACCCTCACTCTTGAACTTTTGGTGCCTGGACGCATGGAGATACTAAGGTAGAAGACACAGTTTGCCAAATTTCTCTATGTGTGGGATTCTCTTGCACTTACTTTTGAACCAGTTTTGACTCTTGGATGTGATAGGCCTGGACCCATGTAACACAGAGGTTCCAGTGAAGATCCCAATACTGGACTAAACCTTTACACAATCAGATTAGTTTAGTTCTTCTGCTAGAACTCCTGTCAAAACTCTTTTTGAGGGAATTGCTGCAATAAGTGTGCTTCACCAATCTGGCATGTCCTGTGTCAGAATATCAAGTGTGTGTTTGGAGGACTGGGCCAATGATACCCTGACAAAACACATATCACCTCCTAGTTTGGAGAATGGTAATATACAGCATGGTGGCCATAATGTGCTAAATAATGTGCACAACACTCCTGAAAGCTTTCAATGAGTTATGCACTGCCAGTTATGCTCTGGATTTTGTTTAAGTGGCTGATCAATTACCCAGCAAGGAAGAACTGATTCTTCATCTTTCCAAATTGATCTGCAAGTCTGGCTACAGTATGGAATACCAGGTTAAAAGTGTACTTTGCCTTATCAATAATTTTTTATTTTAATGGGGGCAGAAAGTGGTGTGTGTGTGTGTGCTCATGCATGCATGTGTGCTTGGATCCATTGTGTCCACATCAGCTCAGTTTCCAATGGGCCAGATAAGAAAGGTCTCAGACTCTTTCAGATGTAACTCAAGGGAATTCACTCTGTATTTCCCTTTTCTGAATTTACTGTCATCTTTTGTGATATATGTAAGAAACTGTGATTTCAGCTGCACACAAAGAGAAAAGGAAGATGTTTGTATTCATACTTGGATCCAAAGACATCTGAATCAAATGGAGGTGAATTTAATGAAAATGCTGTTGAAGGAAACACTCCTGCAATGGGGAAAGAGAGGTGCTTGAGTGTTTGAGAAGTGCTTGATGCTTGAAAAGCGAGACTATCCTCAAATGAAAATCTCTGTTCAGGGCTAGAGGCACAGATATCTCAAAGCTTAGTGGGATTTTAGGCAAGCTTATCTTCCACTTTCAATTGCATGGGATGTGCAATGGTTTTGAGGACATGTCACTAGCTATTAAAGTTCCATGTCACCATACTTTGTAGAATATGCTCTCTCGTGATATTCAAGGCCTAGTTACTTTCATGGAAGCTCCAGTACTTGAGCTAGCATAGGCAAGGAACAGCCTCTGACTCTGTAGAAACACTCTACTTATGCTCAGAGATACTTTGATCTCTATTATCTTTGCTGGCCTGTAAAGGCATCGCAGAAGATGCTAAGGCATTTAAAGGTATGCTGGAGTAATGCAGCTTGAGAGAGATGGAGAGACTGGGAGGGGGAGAGGTAAGGAGATCCACGGCAGGGCAAAACAGAAAGCTCGTGTGCTCTGTTTGGTTTGGAGAGTCCTGAGCTTTGTGGGTCGTTGCTCATGGGCATTAGGCTTGAGAACAACACATACCCAGCCTGTTGGAGAAATGCAGGTGGCATTTTTGATTCAAGCACTTCCAAACAATCATTTTTGTCAGCATTGACTGTGCCTATCACTTGTTTGGGGCAGAATTTGGACATCCTTTCCCCCTGTTATCCCCACAGCAGGCAATTTGTGCATCCGAATAGCTCTGACCATAGTTCTGTTTGACAGGAGGGGAAAGATCCTGATGCCATTCTATTTTCTTTCAAAGTGATTGAAATGGTGAGGCAAGAAGGCTCAAATATATTGCTCCTTTCAGGAGGGTTATATATCTTGATAGCTTCTGTATATCTTCACCAACAGTGCTTGCAGTGAGTAAGAATGCTTTGTAAAAAATGTCCCTTATGAAAAGAACAGCCTAAAGGCTTGACTTTATTTTGTGGCCTGTTGACCTGGTACATCAATTTTATTTTACTCAGCAGTGATTTGTGATCACACAGGTCAGGGCTGCAACAAGCACTGGATGTGGAAAGAAACCCATATTATTCCAGGATCTAACTGCATGCACACACACGCATAGGGCATGTGAGACGTTCTTGTAAAAGTAATGTCTGGATTCACCTCCTTTCAGATAAGTGCAGTATGGTGACAGGAGGGTCTTTCCTAAACTTTTTTTGCCAGTTGCACTTCTTTTTAGTGCATGATAACAGGGCACTCACATGCATATTCCAGAAAAATCTGGACTGGGCTAGTGTAGCTGGTGCTCTATGTGGAATGGACTTTCAGAAGTGTTCAGGAAGGCCCACTGGAAGCCTGGTCATTAACAAGACTGTTCACACACATTTTGAAGAACATTTTGGGACCAGGAGCCACATTTGGGAATTCAACAGACTGCTGTGGAAGCCACTACAAAATGCCTAATCAGTGGGTAGCTGCTTTGGCATCTATGTCAAATCTGGATCTCAGGCTGTGGCTTATTCAGCAAAAACTATTGTTCCCTTTCTATTGGACAACACTTGAATAACACTTATTCTATCACTTATTCTATCTCTTGAATAAGGAATGGCTAATGCAGCTAAGTCTCAGTTCAATACAGCCAATGATTTTAAAGATACTATCTTTGGCGATGTCCGGTTGTAACCTCTGCTTTGGGGAAACAGCAATCCTCAGATAAATGTTGCACTAGAACAGCCATCAATATTTTGTGATGTACTCACTGTTTTAAATTATTTATATGCTTTGTGGAATTAGCGCATGGTCATAGATTGTCTTTGCCTTTTGGACAGATAAAAGTGATATTGCAAGACTAGAAGAAAAACTTTTACTTCCCATGATGCAGTGGAGTGAGGAATTTACAGCTCTTTTAATATATGGACACATTGGGACATCAACTTCAAATTGATGTCTATTTGGACATTGGGTCTGCTTTTGTTGAAGATCCTGTATGATTGTTAGAAAGCTGTAAGTATTTCACAAAATCTATGAATGTACATTAGGAACACACACACACACACACACACACACACACACACACAGAGAGAGAGAGAGAGAGAGAGAGAGAGAGAGAGAGAGAGAGAGAGAGAGTTTGGTGGGTGTCCACAAGCACAGTGTTGGGGACACCTGCCATTGGGGACACCTGTGCTAATTTGTAGTCCATATTTGAAGCATCCATGTTGACCTATATAGTCCGGGCTTTGCATGTCTATTGCCCAGTGAGTTCAGAATATTGCTTGAAGCCCAGGAATGAATGCTTAGAAGAGAGGCTGCTAAGCACAAACAGGGAAACAGTCAGTCTGGGAAGCCATGGATCCGACTACACAATTCATACACACCTTTAGCAAATTTGCCTAAACCAGATCTGGAAGTAATGTCTGGCTAACTAGCTGAGGAAGTTAGAACATCAGGTTTTGATATGGTTAGTGAAATAGTTTTTAGCTGTTCAAATGATTTTACATTTTGCAAATTGGAATTTCATGTTGTATTATATTATCGGAATTTGTGGTTGGTAATTTTATGAATTGTGAAATGCCCAGAGAGTTTCTGCTGTTGGGCAGCACAGAAACAAAATGAGAAAAAGCAAACAAGAACTAGCCAGGTTTGTCTTGGTGTGTGTTCTACATATAAATAAAAGTGAAATTGGATGTTTCTACTCAGAAGAAATATCAGAGGAATCTCAAAGAAGCCCAAAGACTTTCACTCAGACTAACCATTGTTCTCTAGATCAGCTTCTCAAGCAATCTAGCTGCAGAAGGTTTGGATGATAGCTGGGCCTGGTGGGAATGGAAACCCAATTGGATCCTGGTCTGGGAAGGCTGTTCTAAAATTATGAGAGAGCCTTCTATGAAATGTTCTAGGGAAAATCTGCTATTTGGGGTTGTGGTGGCGGGAGGGGGAGAGAGAGAGAGAGAGAGAGAGAGAGAATACAATTAGGGTATAATCCTGTGCATGTTTCAATAGGGGAAACATCCCTCACACTTTCAGCATTCCTGCCCAAACATACATAGATTGCATCCTATTCCCATGTGGCTATAACCAAAAGACATATTTTGGACAAATTTTTTGCTTTATTGCGAACATGCTACATTTTCTTGGAGTGTAAGATTTATAGGATAACCTGTACTAAGTAGCTTTGTGCTGATCCACTGTAAAAAGAATAATAGATCAAAGGCCAAAGTGGCTGTCAAATAACATTTTTTCCTCCTTAGTGTATTATTATATATTTCTTGCTCAAAAGAGGGAGAGAGAGAGAGAGAGAGAGAGGAAGAAAGCCAATAGAAGAGTATTTATTCCTCTGCCTAGAAAAAGGGTCACACTGAGAGCTTTTAGATTTGATAGCAAATAAATAAATAAACAAACATCTTTCCCAAGAATATAACAATTTTGCCTCCAGCATTCTTTTTCTTCCCCTCCCTCTTCAATCCCTGAAATAGCAACTATAATACCATTGTTGACATAGGAGTTACTGTTCAAGGAGAAAAATGCTATTGATTACCCTTGTTAAAAGCTACCTAGGTAGCTTCCTAACTGGATAAATTTTGTCTTAATTAGATGTCAGTTATATTCTGATCAGGAACAAGTCTGTTTGGGTGTAATAATCTTCCATGATTCCACGAGGAAATCGAGGGGCCTGATAAATCCCCAAAGTACTAACTGAAACTGCAATATCATTTGGGATACATCATATCCAGAATAACCATGTCCCTAATGGAATTCTGGATTGTCTTTGTTTCTGTGGGTCCCTGAGGGTCTCTTCATAGAAAGGAAGCTTCAAAATGAATGCTCTGGTGTTGCAGGTGTCCCAGGGAGTGGGGAATTACACTTAGCACATGAGTTGGCCCAATTACATGAATCTTCCTCATATTTTCTCTGAAGCAAGGTGTAAAAAATCTGAGCTGTAATCAGCCTTGGCAAAGCCCTTTTTGGCAGCCTTCAGGAACTCACACACATACACAAAACAAAATAAAAGCAGGGAATGGGAAGAAAATCTAATAAAAATGTGTTCTGTGCTTCCTGCTACTAACTTGTGAAGATGGTATTGCCACTATGCATAAGGGCCAAGCATCCTAGACCCATTCCACATCAGTTTTAATAATTTTTCCCAGATACCTTCTAAGAAGGTTACCCCTCTACTCTGAATTAGTTCTGGAATGGATTTGGGTGGGTTCACCATTTCTTGATGTAAGAATAACTTTACCTTGCCATGAACAATGAAAGGAAAGATGGCAAAAAAGTAGCATTACACATAACTGAAAGGGTAAAAATAATGAGGACCAAGAGGAAAAGGTACTAATGGATAGCCTTAAAGAGGAAAAAAATTGAATAAAGGGGAACAGGATGGAAGTTTCTATAAGCTTAAATGCCACTAAAAAGGTAGAGAAATGCATTAGCCCTTTTTTTATGGTACAGGAAGCCACTTCCACAGAACAACAATCTTTTCAGATCACAGCTGAATTGTCCAATATGTGTCCCAATTTCAGCCGGTGGTCTTCATGTCCTGCCTTTGAACTTCTACCCATGCAGATAGCTGGCTGGTTGCTACTGGAATCTTTGCACTGAATCCAGGATTTGCATTACACAAGAGCAAGGGCTCCACTCATGAAAGATCACACTACCCACATACAATAATTCACCCAATTCATAGAGTGTTCTTGACTCTCTGTGTCACATATTTGGAGATCTGGAGAGGTTGCCATGGAGCCGAGGAAGCATGGTTGCCCACTTGCACCATTCCAGGTGATGATGCTTACATCGGGTCTCTTCCAGAATGCTCAACTAAACAAACCTGTTCAGATCTATTACATGCTTTAGTTACTGTTTTCCCAAGCTGGGTGCTCACGTACATCAGTTCCCAGTATCAGTTCCAACCTTTTCCCAGAGGACTCTGAGTGCCATGCAGAAGCTTCTTGGGCATTGCAAGTGCTGTGTTACCTTGGGATTCCTCTCTAGAGAAATTCAAAACGTGGAAGACCTGGATGCTCGTTCTTGGACATTGCCATTGACCCATTGAGGCAAGAGGACATTGTTGTGCCCTTGACTTAGGGAAGTATATTATGTTTCCTTGCTTTGTTTCACTCAATCTAAGGCAGCTCTCATGAAGTTTGTATTGCAACCTGAGCAATGATATATTCAGTGTCTTTCTGAGATTTTCTGTGAGCTTTTTTTAGCTTTCAAGATACCTAATCATAACAAATTTGCTGAATAACTTCTCCAAAAACCTTTCTCAGTTCCAGACTGCAGAAGTTTTCAAGCATGTCACTGTGGAAACAAAATGACAGCTATTTCTTGACAACTAATTATGTTTGTTCCTGCCAACAAACAACAAAAATAACTGTTGTGTTCCACAAGCATCATTTCTAAATGATCATGGAACCATGCTGCCTAGTTTCTGTAATTTTTACCAATTCAGTTTGTCACAAAACTGCACTGATGTTGTTATGAAGTTTACACAGCCTTTTTCTGTGCTGCTTCACTTGGGATGTTTGGGCTACATTGATATCAGTCCATTAGAGGAAAAAGCACTAGGTAGGTCTGGACCATGAAATCACCATCATTTCCTCTTCCTCTTCCTCATCTCCTCCAAGATTGAACTTCAGTGTTGAGTGTCAATCAGTTTATAAGTGAAACCAAGAAAACCAGGAAGAGGGGGGATGACACTAACATATCACAAAGAATGAGAGAGAAAGAAAAGCTATCCTATACCTGGAAAGAATCTTTATTTTGCCTATTGTGTTTCAAAACCAATTTTTCCTTTCATCCTTCCATTGTATCTTCTGTGTTGAAATGTGCAGCTGAGCATTTCAGCACAGCATCAATACTGGAGGAGTTCTTTTCCCAATCTAGCTGAAAATGGGAAGTGGCCCCCAACAAAGGAAAAGGGTTGTTTTCAAAAGGTATTGTGGGGGGGGGGGGCTTTCCTGGCACCTGGGTTTTGATTTTTGTTTTAATCTTTTGTTTCTGTAAGTGAAAAAGGACAATTAAAAAGAAATTAGGCAATGTTTTCTTCATACTTAGGAGACATCCTAAGTATGCCAAAATATATTAGTACATTTTAAAAAGCATTTAAAAAATCCCAGATGGACAAAGACCTGTGAAATTTTGGGGCTTACATTATCTTGACTACAGATAAAGAGACTGTCATACTTTTGGCACACAATGAGAAGGCAAGACTCACGGGAGAAGACAATCATGCTAGGGAAAGTTGAAGGCAGAAGAAGAAAAGGGAGACCAAATGTGACATGGACTGAATCCATAAAGGAATCCACAGCCTGGAATTTACAAGAGCTAAACAGGACTGTCATGGAGAGGGCATTTTGGAGACCTTTCACTGTAAATCAGAGATGGCTTGATGTCACATAACAAAAAGAGCAAACTTATAGAGCTAAGGGATATTAGAGCTAAACACTCCAGTATTTGGAGATGAAAATTTACATAAGGATGACACTGTATACCACAGATAGGAGCTCCTTTCTATGCTGCTATATTCTCCATATATCTCAGACAATTGACAGCTTTGCCATGGAGGGAAAGCAGTGAATATATATGTATATGTGTTTAGTCTCCAGAAGAGAATACTGAGGGGAGATATGATAGCACTCCACAAGTACTTGAAAGGCTGTCACAAGTGGAAGGACACTCTTTTCTTGATCATCCCAGACTGCAGGACAATGAATAGAATAATGGACTGAAGTTAATAGAAAGCCAGATTCTGGCTAGATATCAGGGGGAAAATTCTGACTGTTAAAGCAGTGTGATAATTCAACCAATTACCAAGGAAGGTTGTAGGCTGTCCCACACTAGAGGCATTCAAGATGATACTGGGCAGCCATTGGGGTTGGACTCAAAGGCTCTCTGGTCCCTTCCAACTCTACCATTCTATGAGCTCATGTTTAGAACATGACAAATCAGTGATGTGGGTTTGCTGGGAAAAAATTGAACAGGGAAATTTTCCAATGCAAATTAGGTGTATTTCCAAAGGGGAAAAAAAACAATTTTCTCTGGAAAAAGTTATGATGGGGTGAGCAACTTGTGGCCCTCCATAATTCTCAGCCTACAGTTCCTGTTATCCCTCACCGTCCGGGCTACTGCTGATGGATGTAGTTAGCCAACCATCTGGAGAGCCAAAAGCTGCACACTCCTATCTTAGAAAGATATACATTAGCATATTTTATGTGTATTTTTAAGCACAACTTTTGGTGTGTGTTTTTGGGTGCCAAATGGGTTTCTAATTTCAGGAAAAGTTAAGGCACACCTAATGTGATTTCAGTGCTATGTTACACAGAATTTCCTCTTGGAAAATGTGTAAAAATGTAAAGAGAATCACATGTATATAATTAAGCTTTTGGACAGCATAGAGTTGAGCATGGCAGTGCACAAGGCTGCTGTGAGGCTGGAAAGTCACTTTGGGCATGGGGTATTGATCCCCCTCATCTCAGTCACTGCAAGTGTGGAAAGATACGTGTTGCCTGTGTCTCCCAGGTTGCAAGAGCAAGAACAACCTCAAGGATGGACCTTGCGGGTCATTCTAGGGAGAAGGGAATGGTGGAGGCTGGCACGATCAAGAGAGGAAGTGCCTTGGTCGTGCCGCAGCCTGCCTCCTCCTACTCAAGGTGCCCCACTTAGACCTGGAGCCATCCAGCTATGCCTTTTGCAGGGCAGCAAGACTGTAGAGGCGCCCTTTGCCTACACAATCCTTCTGCCCTGCACAGGATGCCCATCATCATCTGAGTTCAGAGGGTTCTGTGTCCTCAGATGGTTTAAATTTAAGGGGGCCAGAGGCATGGATAACACTTGACATACCACTCGGCTTTAGAACTGCAAAGATTTGTACATGATAGGCCGACAATCACTCATCTATTGCATCATCAGCATTCAACTCTTTTCCACTAAGTCTTTGGGGCACCATGCAACTCAGAATTATGTGCACATGCACATTTCAACAACATACGTGCAGTTTCTCACATATGTGCTAAGCATAATTGCTTGAAAATAATGGCTGTAACTTTAATCCTAACAAACTTGGTTAATGCTGTATTTGCAACTGACTTTCACTCTTTTTAATCTATGAACTTATGAAAATGAGATTTTTTAGTCAGAGAGTGATAAGCATTTGCTTCCTCATTAAGAGCAGCTGGAAAATAAGATCTAGGAGAAAAAGGAATCACAGGGTTTATTCACTTTTAGCAGTGTATTGCAACAGGATGTAGAACACATGACCCACAAATTATATGCAGGCCACATTTAATTTTTCATTTTTTTTGCTTTCCTGCTGAAATTGCCACCATATGGCTGAATTGCTACCAGCTTTCAGTGGCAGCACCCTCCCCGCTCCACCACACACACATTTTAAACAGTGTGTACAGGAAGTGTGCATCCTTTCTTAGTGTAAATCCCCCACAGCTTCTGAACATTAAAATTTTTGTATGAATTCACTGTGGACCTTGTTTGAAATGGGAAATGCTCCCTTCCCACTGCACTACCAAAAATCAACTGTACTTCAGCATTTCTGACAATTGACTGCCCAGTCTCTGAAGGATTCCAAGGGGCAGAAATTAGTCCCTGAAACCTTAGATATTGTTCAAATCTGTTTTGTAATTAGAAATAGATGGAACTGAGTTCTATGGGCATCTTAAAGCTAAGATAAACCCTGCAGGAATCTGACAAATCCAAAGGGCAGATTGCCAATCCATGGAATAACACACATGCTGACACCATAACAAAACCAACACAGCAAACTATATTTATTTATTCATCCATCCATTCATTTATAATTTCACTTCTATGCTTCCCCATAGAGCAGAGGTGCTCTGGGTGGCCATTAAATGAATGAATGAATATTGAAAGGCAGACAATAAAAACAGCAGAAAGAAGAAAAGGCAATCAACATTATTTGATGCAGACTTATAGTACACAGGGAGTGGGCTATAAAATGGCTGCCCTGTGAATAAGCCATGATGGGTTGGTTGCTTTTAGAACATCTCATGGTTTGCCAGGTAGATGCTTGAGACCGTCCTGAAATGCTTCCCAATTCCTTACCCTTCATCCTCTGGCTGGCTCCAGCACAAACTGCAGTTGACTTTTGGCAGAACCCCTTTTACCACTCTGATTTTACCCCACACTCTTTGGCACAGCAAGAAAGCACGTCCGGTGTTACTATTGGTATCATTATCAGCTTTTTGCAGGTGCCCTCCTACCACTGACCAACATGTGTAGCATTGCCTAGTCAATTTCCTTGTCTGCTTCAGCAGCCAAAGGGAAAGGAAGAGGTACTGGATTAGCCAGGAAGCCTGCCTGCAGGGCAATCTCTGCACTGTTGCCTAGCTGCCACTTGAGGAACACCTGTGAAGGGGACGATGTGGTGGGAGCACGTGCACCAAAGGTGGGGACAACCGCTTCGCAATGTAACCATCTTGATTTTGAGTGTTGCCCTGACACTTCACAGGCCTTCCAGCTTTTCAGGCAGGGGAGTCATCAGCTAATCTGGAAAGGGGCAAGATTTAATTCCCTGCACATATATTTTCCACAGTTCCTTTTGGAGCACTTACTGCTGCGGTCATTTTGGTACCTTGACAGGTCTAAAAATGCTGAAATACACAGAAAACTAATGGCTCTAAGTAAATGGAAGGGAAATTGGCACACCTGCCAGTTATGGAACAGTTAATGCAGTTGCAGACATTTGTTCCCATTTATTTCCCAGCCACTACATTGGCACAAATTTCACCTCCAGTTACTTCCCAGCCATTAACTTTGTGTGCATTGCTGCAGCATTCTTTTAAAACTGTCAGTAAGCAAGGCAGTAACTTCCCTGAAAAGCAGCTGCAAAAAGGAGTGGGGAGTCCATAGCTCCGCTTTCATGACTACCTGCCGACTTGATGCAGAGCTGAAAAGGTGGAGGATGCAGAAGTGTCAGTTCAGCACTGCAAACTGAGAGGTCCCTGTCACCCAGGGGGAGCATCTGTCCTCCCTTCTGTTGACACAATGGCTCCTTGGCATCCCCCTCCAATTCTAGTGTTTCTGAGTTGTGTGACTGGTTCCCCCTTCCCCTTTATTTATTCCATGGACCTTCACAAATGCATGCAAACTGGCCTATAAGCAACCTCTTCTTGTCAGTACTCATACAGCATAGCCATGAAATGGACCCTTGCAAAGGAACAACAAATAATCTTTTCGGTTCTTTTTACACAATCACCTATCACACAGTTTCGGGGAAGTAAAAATAAATTTGAGAAAAAGAAGATAGTCAAATGTTGAACTTTCGAAAGTGTCATTCTGGTATTGGTGGAAGTGTACTCCCTAGCAAGATAATAAGACTGAAAACAAAACAAAAACAAACAAAAAAGAAGGCTGTGAAACAGGACTTTTTTTCTATTCTTGCCAAATAGTTTTGTGGCCTTTTCCAACAACCCATGACAAAATTGCTGTGCAAAATTGCTGAGCTGGATGACAGAACAAGTCATTCTGGCGAGAGCAACTCTAAAGGAAATGCTGGGCTGACAGTGTGGCTGATTCCCATCCTGTTCCAGGCCTGGATAACACGGCAGCCAAACAAGACCGGTTAGCTCCATGCAAACTTGGTCAGGGAGGCTGTGCAATGAAAACTTCATCCTTGTATTTCTATGTTTTACGAAGAGGTGAGCCTAAGAATGCTTTCCAGGTAGATCCTTCAAGCCTTCTTGACAGATGCTCAAAGCATCTCAAGGGGCCTTCCACATCCCCCAGGACCTCCCCCTTGGAAGCAAATTAAGTGCACAGCATCACCATCCGCTGGGGATGCTGAGACACGTAGTCAAGGCTAATTATCCCTGCTCCTTTTCGTTTCTACCGGAACTCCACACCAGATTGTCAAAATCAATCATTCCTCATCTGTTACAATTAATTTGCAGTGGTGTGAAAAATAGATAACAGAGTGGTAATGAAAGATTTTTTTCGTAATCAAGCTCCCCTGTCTCATATGTCCATATGCACACATATGGCAACTTCTGTATCAAAATGGAGTTGCAAGAGTGCTAATTGGAAAACAAGCCGAGGGCAAATCAGATCTTTTCCTCCAGTTCAATTCCCATTTTCTACTAAGATCCAGCTCCCAAATTAACCCATTCAATTAGTTAACCTCCCATTCATTTATCATCCTTACTTGCATACATCCCTTTCAGGGTAAAATAAAGTGATGCACAGGGCTGGTGGTGGGGTTCAAACAGCTGGGAGAAAGGGAGAAGGGTGAGGCTGGAGAATGAGGCAGAGGAGGACAGCAGGTGAGGATGAAGACTGGGAAAGAAAGTAGAGCAAGAGGGAAGGAGGAACATATGGATTTGGGGGTGGGGGTGGGGAGGGGAGGGAACGGTGGAGCTAGGACTGGGCAGAATGGATGGAGCACAAGGACCTTGGAAAGAGAAAGGCAAAGATCTAGGAGAAGGGACAGTTGTGGTGTACGTGAGGTGGAAGAATGGCTCTCTTGTCTCCATTTCTGTCCTCTCGGGTTTCTGGAATTATGTCTGTATGTGGGATGGATGTTTTTGTGAGAGTGGTTTTTCTCCTCAGCACTAAAAACTGAACTGTTATGATACAGAACAAAAAGAAGCTTGTTAAAATATTGTTAATAGTTTGTATATATTTATTAAGGATGCAGGTGGTGCATTATTGATTTGAAGTGTTTTGAATTTTATTTGGTTTGGTGAATTAGGATTGTAATATTTGCAAGCTTCAAAAAAAGTACTAACTAACAGAAAGAGGGGCACAATATTCAGGATAAGGAAAGTTACTGTTCCTTACCCAATTGAAATCCCCTGGGAAATTCCCCCCTCCTGCATCACAGCAAAGTTTGGAAAAAAAACTCCCACTGGAACCATTGATTTTTCCTAATTTTCATTGCCCTTTTAATGGTGGCAGGTGCACTGAAGCGTATGGACAGGCCTTGGATCACCCTCCTCCTGCAGCTGAAACGCCCTTTGGAGTTTGTCCCTTGATTGCTTTTCATAAAATTAAATGGCTTTGCAACTCCCATGCATGAAAGGTGGTCCTTCTGTACAGACGCAGCCTAATGGAAAGCGATCTAATAATGCCATATACTTGGGTGTCACCTACACAAAGCAGTGCAGGCATATTCAGAAACAGGAAATTGTGGGTGGAATTTAAATAGAATTGGCAGTACAGGTTTTCCAAACTGTAAACCTTTGCCAAAGTAATGTTTTTGAATATCAGCAGCTTTGTCTGTTGCTGTATTTCGGATAGCACATCCAAGATTGCTGTGTTTATTACAACTCCCTTTTGGAACCTGATCTGAAAAAACTTTGCAATTGATTTATTCATAATGAAGTTAGTCTATTAAAGTGCCAGAGACTGAGAAATGGTTGCTCCCTGTAAGCTCATCAAACTGTTTTTACTTATACCACATTGTGTTACATTTTAAAGGGAGATTAATTGGGAGGAATTATTTATAGTCAATATCTTCAGATGGCCTAATTGTGATTTAACTTGCTTGTTTAAAGTGCTTTTTGGGATGGGTAGGTGGAAAGCTGATTAATTAGAAGTGCATCTGTCTTAGTGTTAGCATGAGTGGTTCATTTAGAAATAACTTCCAGAATTCTATTTATTTTTGGTACACTTACGATTGGCAGAGATTAGGAAGAAAAATTTGCTACAATTATGACAAAAATACAAATGCAATTTTCTTAAAAATAATGTAGTTTTGTTCATTAGTAGGTTTTTCTTTTGGACATATCATGAAATACCATTTAATTTTACTTTTATCTGTATTAAGGCAATGGCAGAGAAATATATTTCAGATATAATATCCAGGGGTGTCATTAAAAATTTCAAAGAATAAACTTTGATAATAGGCCAGTTCTCAGATTCAAGTGGACATGTTGAGAATTCAGTTTGAATAGAACTTGTATAACTTGGCAGACAACAGATCTCTTTTATGTAACTACCTGAAAAATATTTGGAAATACCTCAGCTTAAAAAATAAAATAAAATAAAATAAAATAAAATAAAATAAAATATCTTTATTTTTCCTGATGGAACTCATTTGACCTTAACTGAACAGAAAATCAGGCGATGTTTATGACTGGGTGAACCTGGCAATGAATCTTCCTAATTCAGTCCAGTGATTCCAGAACCTGCATTTTTAAGGGTTAAGGATGAATTCCATTGTGCAATTTTATAATACATCCCTTACATCATCCATTGTATGATATCCCTGAATTTGTGAGGCTTGTGGTTTGAAAGGACATAAATATGTGAACCTAGCTAGCCCTGTCCTAGAATCTTCATTTTTGCAACTTCTTTTTAAAAATGTTAGTAGGCAGGGCAGATTTTTTAAAAAATTACCATGGCAGTGTCTTTGTCATAAAGAAACTGGGAGCAAGGGAATCTTTAATTTGCTGTGGGAATGTAAGTTGCATTTCTTAGTCTTGGAACAGGAAGTGTTGTCTATTGAGCCCCTAGCCTATCTTGAACAATAGATAAGGGATTTACAGCTATGAGAAGTTTCAATAAGGAAGGTAGCTTTGATAAGGAAAGAGTGGCTGTGCTTTGGGCTTTTATTTCATTACAACTTGCTGTCCAAAGTGATAAGCTGCTTTCAGCTTTGCAGCCACCTGAAATATAGGTGGTGGTGGATTATTAATTATTTTATAATGATGCAGATTACCCACTTAGACTTCCAAGGGGAAGAGTAATCTTCTGAGAGGAAGAGGTGTCATTTCTTATTCATGGTTCCTGCCTGAATGTTTCTGATTGTTGTCCTCTAGCATACATGCAGTCTTACGCAGGAGGGAAACCTCACTGCCTATGTTGAAGGACACATTGCATGCTGGGTTCCCATTATCACTTGTCTAAGGCTTCAACCTGTTGATGTGTCCTGCAGGATTTGCCACTTGCATCACTGCAAATGCTTTTCGACCATGCACTATTACTTCACTGGCATTATTAGCAGTCAAGATACCTCTTCACTTTGCCCCTGTGTGTACATCTTATAGCAAGTCAGAGAAGCAATGCAGTCACTATTGTCACTATTCACCCAAAAGCTGATCCAAAAACAGAAACCAGCTCACGTTCCTGTAGGTCCCAGACACTCTTGGGGTTAAAGTTATCCTTGCACTTTCCATAAGCTAAAAGGTGCCTTTTTACTTTTGCTGTTATTGTTACTTCACAAGTTCTTAAGCTATTTAAAGAAGCATTGAAATAAGAAAACAGCCATGGTCCTTCCCTCATTGCAGGAGGTATGCAGGAGGCTTGGGGAATGATGCGGGGAGGGATGTAATGAAATGTTATGCTATATAAAGGGGACAAAGGCTGATGCTTGCTACTAAACTACAAACTCAGAAGTACCAAGCAGCAGAGTTCAATACCATTCACTGGAAAATTCTCAAAGAATTCAAAAACAAAAACAATGACCTTTGGATTAATGTAAATTGAGCTTCCTTCATGGAGTGCCAAACTAGCATTGGAGGGATGTCCACTGATACTCAATACATTAATTAATTAGAGAACTGTGCAACTTAACTTTTTGTCCCATTCAAACTTATAGAGAGGGTTATTAATACTGGAAATGTCAAAAACAAAGAACAAGCCTTGAGGAATTCACTGAGGCTGCAGTCCTGAATACAAATATTAGGGACACTTTTTGGTGCATTTAAACATGTTGAGCTTTGCATGTAAACAAGGAGAGAATGAATGAGTGGACTAACTCTGCCTTCTCTGTATGTAAGCTACCTTGAGTTCCTTGGAAGGGCAAAGGTGGGATATAAATATAATAAATGAATATACAAATTTAATCCTAGATTTTATCTTGCATATGGGGTTGGCTGAAAAGCTGATTCACCTTTTTTAATAACGCCATCTTTTATCCTTTAAAAACTCCATCTTTTATCCTTTAATAACCTACGTAAAGCCATTATTTCTTTCTGTGGATGTCATGAGCTGATTTTGCAATTACCCGTTCATGTAGGGCATGTTTAAACCACCAGTTTTAATCATCCTTGAAGAACTCAACACTGACTACAGATTATACCAAATTCATATTCTTTTCACCTTTATTGGCTTTCCTTAAGTTCCATCAGAGTATTTTGCCCATGGATCAGAAAATATAAGTTAGGCACCTTTCTGGTAGAACTCTCTCCTCGCAATTTTCAAAGGACATCCACATTTCAAACACTTCAGACATCCGATCTACTGTCAGTCTTGTTTAATTTACAGAACTGACAGACTGTCATAGGTACTTATTAAAGATTGCCAAGGCCAAAGTGCACCTACTCACTGTCTCCCTGGAAAACCCAACTGATGACTGCCAGTGCGTGCGATGCTTTAGCCATCAACTAGGTTTAAAAAGCATGGTTTTTAAATATATTGCTCTGAGTAATGCAGGATTCAGGGCTGGGCACATGTGAGCAAATCTCCATGCAGCCAGTTCAGGTGTTTCCAGAGCCAGCACAAGGGCTTCAGCTGAACCAGCTTTGTGACGATGCCAGCAAGCCAGTGTTTAGCATAAAAGCTATGCCTGGTTCTCAGAAAGACAGCAGCTCAGAAAAATTCCATGCCCATCACTAGAATGGTGACAGATGTCTATAACCATGTGGGTGCACCAGTTTGCATAAAAAGTGCCTCCATGAAGTCCAGCAACTCTAGGTTGCTTCATGCTTTTTATAGGCCGAGTAAACATCTTGGTGCTTTTTCGCGCATGGTGCAAGTGCAGGAAGTAGAATACATTGTTTCCAGTGTGTGACAAGTGATTTCAATGGTTTTGGAGCATCCAATTAAATTTCTTTTCTATTGCTCATAGTGACAAGGTGGCTGTGGCTGGCTGCTGCTGATACCTATATCTGATAAGGTCCACCTCATCAGAAACAACTTTTATTCTGAGTTCCATGAAAACTAGCCAAGGTACTTTCTGGAAGGTGAAAGTTTTCCAGGGATGGAATTCAGCACCATGGATTGCTCCTATAAAATACAGGATATATGTTGCAAAGGCTAAGGAGCCTCACTGACATAGGAGTCACCAACCTCCCTGAGGTGGGGCTATATTTCAGGTAGTCCTGGCTAGTGAGAGAAAGGATAAACTTCTTCTCCCTGCCCATCATGATTCCCTGAACCAATTCCCCACTGCAGCTGTAGAAAAAAAAACTGGAAGCTGCAGTTCACACAGCAAGTATAATATGTAGTTTGACCCTCAAAATGCCTGTGTTCAGAAGTAATCAATGCTTTTTAAAAAAAAAATAAGTTGTATTGCTATTTTCTATTAACTAGCAAAACTAACAGAAAGAAACTTAAAAAATCCTCAAACATCAAAAAACAACAGGCCTACTGGGTCAGCCCCCCATAATTTTTCCTTTTATAGTAATCCATAAACATATTTAAATCTATGCATAGTCCCGTTTCTCTAGCCAATAGTAAAAGGAATTCCAAGTTTGATAGAAGTCTGTATCTTCTTTCTCCTTCAGAGACAAAGTCAATCTGTCAATTTCAGCACATTCCAAGATCTTTTTTAAAATCAGTTCGTCGGTAGGTGGTTCTTCACTCCTCCAATGTTGGGCAAATGCAATCCTCGCTGCAGTAGTTACATGTAAAATCAAATACATTGCTTGATTACCTACATCCTCAGGTACAATGCCTAATAAGAAAAGTACAGGTTTAAATATTAGGAGTTTTTGTAACATTCCCTCAAGCCATTTGTGAATTTTAATCCAATACTTTTTTGCTTTATCACAGGTCCACCACATATGATAAAAAGTACCCGGTTTGTGTTTACATTTCCAACATCCATTTGACATATTTGGAAACATCTTAGCTAATCTATTTGGCAATAGATATCATCTATAAAACTTTTTATACAGGTTTTCTTTATATGAGGTTGCTAATGTTACTTTAATGTTTCTTTCCCACAGTTTTTGCCATTTCTTTAACTCAATATTGTATCCAAAGTTTTGTGTCCAAGTTATCATAGTTTTCTTAACTTGTTCATCTTCCACTCTCCTATTCAGAAGAAAATTATACAATCTTTTAATCATTTTCGCATCTGATTTTAAAATCACATGGTCAAATGTTGTTAACTCCTTATAAAAACCCCACATTATATGGTCTTTGACATATCTCGATTGCATTTGAACCTTGTGCCACCAAGAGATATTAATTCCTTGCTCTTGTATTTCTTGATTCAGTTTCAATCCTCCTTCATTATCCAAAATATTATCATATCTCACAATCATATCAAAATTCAATGCATTTGGATATACAAGAGCTTCCATAGGTGAAAGCCATCTTGGTAATTTAATATACAGTTTTGCCTTTAACTTTTCCCACACTGACATTAATGATTTCCTAATATAATGATTTAAAAAGCAACCATGTACCTTACACTTCTCATACCACATATAAGCATGCCAGAAGTAAACAATGCTTAAAGACAGACTGAGGAAATAAATATAGGCTTGGCATTACCTGCAAACATTTCCCTTTGGTGCAGATCCAGGATTATATTTCAGTCAGCCCTTCAGTGGTGACTTTTCCCCACAACAGTTCTCCTTTTCTTCCCTGAAACCAGTACTGTCAGATACCAAAAAGGTATTGTGCAATTTAAATGTCACCCTGTCAAATTACATAATGTGATGGCCACCTGTTACACTCTGATTGCTTCACTCCTCCATGCCTTTTTGGCATTCTCAAAGTCCCTAATGGCTACTCTCATGAAGAGAGACCCCACTTCTTCTCTCTACCAATGACAAGTAACCAGTTGGTAGGTCTCACAAATTCTCCATAACTTTGACAAGACGACAGGTATAACAATCTCTCAGAAACCATCCTGGTCCCTTTTCACAAAGCCCATTAAATAGCACAGCAAGATTTGATTTTCTTAAAACATATTAGACTTCCAAAACTCACCAGGTTATTTCAGAAAAGGGATGGGGAACTAGATGAAATTAATGAAACTAAGAAGTGATATTGAGGCATAATGCTATTTTATTGTACAATATTCCATAAATTTAATACATGAATTGTCTGATCTTCAGCCACTGGTGCTGCTGCAGAGAAAGGCACCCTAATGAAAGCAATAGATAAGATGCACTGTGGTGCTATCATTATCATGGGATATGATCTAGTCAGAATTAATCATTTTTAATCTCATGGAATTGTTAAGCGGATCTTTAATTCTCTGGCATTTGAGCAATGGAACTAAACTGCATAATAGCCATTTTTGCTTTGCTTTGCATACCGTTCTGCTGCATTTTCACATGAATATTCACAAATAATTGTGCACTGCTGAATTTTCTCATTTTACCATATTATTGTGATATGAAAAATGCCATATTATTCTGATATTACACTTAGTCACACCATTGATTCTTCTAACAGAAAATACTGACTGGCCACTGAGACCAGATTCTCTCCTGTTTCTATCAGAAGCTGGGGATTAAAACTGGGATATGATACAAAGCAGCTGAGGTCCTTCAGGCATTCCCCTAAAAAGCAAAAGGCATAAGAAAATCTATGGACTTCTAGAAAAAAGCAGCAATAGGACAGGCAGCATGGGACCATCAACACTGCCACCATATGGCAACCCTTTCCTTGGCTGGTAATGCTAAAAGCTAGTAGAAAACTAGATGTTTGGTATGGGGTGAAGTGCCTATCAGAGCACAGAATGTGCTACTTATCAATATCCTTGAAATATCTTGTTTTTTTTCCCAAGTATCTGGTGAAAGCTCACATTTGGATCCATGCATTTGTCCAAAAACCCAGGGTGACATATCTTGGATTCATGTCAACTTTCTTTGATAATAAAGAAGAAGCAGTCAGAGGTACAGTAACAATTCCAAGACTGAGCAGTGACTTTCACAGCTGAGCAGGGATCTTAAGCCATAAACATAGAAACATAGTGAGTCAGAAGGGGTCCCCTGGGCCATCTAGTCTGATCCCAGGCTTCAGCTGGCTCTGCTCACGACATGCCTAATATGTGCATTTCTAGCCTATCCTTGAACACTCTCACCGAAGGGGCCTCAACCACCTCCCGTGGAAGCCCATTCCATACCCTCAGGGTCCTAACGCCAGGAAGTACTTCCTGGCATCTAAATTGAACCTTGGTTCCCTGAGCTTTGCTCCGTTGGAGCACGTCCTGCCTCCATCTTCCTAGCCCTACTCTAGCGGCAAGTACTGGGTACTGCATTCAATGTACCACACCAGGGCAGTCGACTTATCCTTGAGCATTCTCGTTTTGAGGAGTCTCAGCCATTTCCAGACTACTTTGGATCCACTCTGGATTTTATTTATTCATTTATTTAGGAATGTTGGTATCTGAGGATTGCATATCCCAATACCCCTAAATAAGAGATGCTCTGAAAGGCTCACTATTGGAAATCGTCATTGAAACCCTAAAATAACTGGGCTGCAAAACTACAGTCCACTCCATTTTCACTGAGAGAATTATACTCACAAGCTCAGCTCCAGTATGTAGCCAGCCATGTGGCTCCCAGTCCATCACTATTGCATTGCCAATTCGAGTTATGAAGACTTACAGCTTAAAAGATTAGATACATCAATTAAACCCAGTGACATTAATAACATCCACAGGCATATCGTCAGCCTCCTGTAAATCCAACCAATCTAAACTTATTGAATAAGAGAAAGATCCCACTAGAATAGAAACAAAATTAAATAAAACCAAACTGCCATTTTTGTCTCAATAATGACAGTATTTTTTATTCTTAGCGTGGGCCAGACAGCATGCATAATTAACTAATGCTACAACTGAATAATTAGTCTGCACTAGAGACATTCGCAGAGAGGTTCAAAAGTGATATTCTGATATTGCATCCCACTGTAAAAATTACAGAATACATAAAAAAGAATATACTCCTAAAATTTGAAACCTAACACACATTGGAGGTTGTTGATATTTCTCCCGGCAATCTTAATTCCAACTGGTGATTTATCTAGCCCCACCTTATTCATGATGTGCTCTGCATATAAGTTAAATAGGCAGGGTGACACTATACAGCCTTGCTGAACTCCTTTCTCAATTTTGAACCAATCATTGGTTCCGTGTCCAGTTCTCACTGTTGCTTCTTGACCCGCATATAAGTTTCTCAAGAGACAAATAAGATGCTCTGTTACTCCCATCTCTTTAAGATAGTCTGGTATTCCCATCTCTTTAAGAGCTTGCCACAATTTGTTGTGATCCACACAATCAAAGGCTTTAGCATAGCCAATGAAGCAGAAGTAGATGCTTTTCTGGAACTCCCTAGCTTTCTCCATGATCCAGCGTATGTTGGCAATTTGATCTCTAGTTCCTCTGCCTCTTCAAACTCCTGCCTGTACTTTTGGTAGTTCTCAGTCCACATACTGCTGGAGTCTAGCTTGTAGGATTTTGAGCATCACTTTGCTAGCATGTGAAATGAGTGCAATGGTGTGGTAGTTTGAACATTCATTACTTAGGTAGCAATACATGATTTATGGGATGCATTCTGTTTAGTGGCTTACATATTGTTCAGGTCTGATTTCGATGGAGAGATGTGCTACCTCAGGTTTACACAAAGACCAAGAGGTGTATACACAAAGTTGGGAGTCCAGAGGACCTGCCCAGTAGGGCTGTCCATGTGAGGAGGAGAAAGATAAAGAAATGGACCATAAATGTTCTGTGCTAATATAAGGAGGGGAAAAACTGTACTGCTGTTAGGAACTGGGGTAATAAGAATAGGTTGAATGGTGGGAGATTCACTATAGAACAAGGGTACTAATTCTTCTCACAGACTTAGCTACTCATGACATAGTGACAGTCACTGACTGAGTGTAGTGAATGGTAAGGGGCTCACTTTGCAGCAACTTTGAACAGCCTGTGCATTTGGAGTCTGAAGGAAAGGACCCCATGGAAGAGGTATCCAAGTATCAAAGGGGCCTCAAAGGGGGTAGAAAGCTTTGAGGCCCCATCAAGGTCATTTCCATCAGTTGCTTGGGTCAGCTGTGGGAACAGACATGTTTTTCAAGAGGAGGAAGAGGAGAGGAGGGAGAGCTATTGCCTTGCCCAGTTCCTGCCTGGAGGACAAGCTGTCAGGAGATACAAGCTACCCAGTCAGAGGGCTCATGTAGGTATCACAGGATAGCTTTCCACCAGCAAAAGCTACCCTAAGGGTAGAGACTGACTCATGAATGAAAAAGGGAGGACTGGGGGAAGATTCCAGTTTGGCTTCAGCTATCATACAATCTTTACATGAGCTGAGACTATTGTTCTGTTTGCTAGGGGGCTTTCTGTGTTGCATTGCCTTGTTAGCTGTGAAGTGTCGATAAAGATCTGAATTGTGAAGGATTTTCTGGAGTCTTGGAGCCTAGGGCAAGAAAGGAAGGGTCTGGCTCAGGACACTCAGCGAGCAATCCTGTGACTCCTAGACAGTGTCTGAGGGACCCAGAATATTTCAGGTCCCCTGATCTGAGTCAGAGGCAGCACTATAACCTCAAAGGGTTGGGGCTTGCCCTTCTACCTGCAGGCCTGGAATGAACCTAGCTGGCAGCTCTCTGGGATCAGGAATTCAGCTTCAGAGAAGGGAAGGTGTTTCATTGGGCAGGGAGTGGGCAAGACTAGCAATGCCACACTATGAGGTATTCCGTGGCTTTGTCTGTCTTCATCCTTTTTGCTACTTCTCTCCCTTTTCAACATAGCCCAGATAGATGGGGTAAAAGTCTAGCTGGTGAAAAATGCACAGTGAAAGGATGAGGAGGTGCCAATACTCTGTGCTGCTCTTTGCACCCTGCATGGGATACCTAAAAGCCCCTGAGTTCAGCAGCTTAGCATCCTTGTCAAGACCCAGAAAAGCAGGCACACTGGATGTACAATCGGAAGAAATTACAGGGTTTTTTTGATGTGCAGGATACATGCATGTAGGTAACTTGCAAGGGACTACAAAGAATTTAACATTACATGGATACTTTTATAATGTTTCAGTCACACAGAGAGCTGTGGGAATAAAGTAATGGTCAAAACTCATATTGAAAGAAAAGATAAAGGTTTATTTCTTTTGGAAGAAGAGATTCAGAGCAGACAAACGTCAGCATTTAAAAACACAGTGAGAGTATGGAAACAAGTCCAGCGACATTGTTTCCTGGACAGATCTAGATGCTGCGCTTGTTAGTTTCAGGTGTATTGAAGCGATCATGGTGGGGCTTTGGTTTGGTCAGCCCATCATCATCTATGGTGAAACCCACATGAGAGGACCATTAGGTGCCTCTTAAAGGTTCTGCCACAAAGAAGAAGGCTGTCAGAGGCCACTAGTCATTATTGTGACACATGCTGCATCCAGGATCAGAAGGAGAAGGCCTCTGAGTGCTAACTGCTAGGAAGTACCACAGATGAGGGCCATGGCCCTCAAGTTCTGCTCCTAAGCTTCCAAAGCTTGTAACTGGTTTGCTAGTGCAAGACACAGAACAAAGAACTAGTTTGGCTTTTGGTGTAGCCAGACCCTTCTTATGTACCAAGGACAAGCTCCCAACTAAATGTGCACTTATTTTGGGGAATGATCTTATGCACACTTAAATGGAGAAAGGGGACTCAACTCCCAGCATGGAAAACACACCATCATTAATTAGCAGATGTGTGGTTCCAGTTTGTTACATGTTTGCTGGTGAGGATTTATTGCTCAAAATCCCACAGGTCTGCTTTCTTCCTATCTATCCGTAGATTTTGTTTGAAGATTGAACTCAGAAACAGGAATAAATTGTTTGAGCAAACATAAGAAATCAGCTTATATACCCATGGGCTTGTCATACAGTTACAGAAAAGTAGCTTATACAAAGAGAGGGAAAGTGGAATTAAGCAATACCTAATTTATAAACATATATATATCAACATAATTCTCTGCTAGTGTGGTAAATAACAGAGTCAGCCTGAGATCTCTGCTTCCAGAAATAAATAAACAAACAAAATGCGAGGAGGATTAAATAAAAGGAAGTTGTAACAAGGAAAACAGACAAAGGTGGTTCTTAAGGCTATAAACTGTATTTGGGAAACCTGTTCTTCAAATACTCTTGTTTGATTTGCTATTGCATGCTTTGGTACATTATTATTGCAGGGGTTTATTTAGTAATTATATTTGCATGGAATTTTTAAAGAGCACAGAAGAGACCATGTATGTGTGTGTGTTTTATTCCACCTGTGCGATTAGAAAATAAAGAAGCATTTGTTAGTTTGACTTTGGTAGTTAATTTTGTTCCTTTTATAGCATTGTTTAAATTGTTGCTTGAATAAGACACTCCAGATACTTGTGTTTTAAGGCAGCAGGAAACATTGAAAAGTATTATCTGGAGATTTCAAATCTGAGAGGTGGGATTGGTGAAAATAAACCTAATGGTAAAACCCTTATATTAAACTTCTTGAAAACATCAAGAGCATAACTTCTCACTTTATCATATGTAAAGATGGAAGATCTGAATAGCCCAATATAATAATGGAAACATCAATCTGAAAATTATATATACTACAGACAGAATTTGATTTGATTTCTTCCTCTTTGAACTCCTATGTCAGCCTTGAACTCCTGGTGGCCTTCAGAAGCATTTGGATTACAACTCCCAGAATTCCCATTCAGCAGGGTTATTGACTGGGAATTCTTGGTGTTGCAGTCCATGCATGTCTGGAAGACACAAGTTTGGAGAAGGCTGCCCTATATCACTTACTTCTAGCGGAAAATAATGACTGGATTATGATCAAAGTTTCCTAGTCCAGTTAATTGGTTACTGCTTGTGAGATGGGGAATATTTGAAAATGGTTCCTACTAACACTTTGTTCATGTTGAGGGGACAGGGTCATCCTATGTCCATGACCCCCATTATGTGTACAGACCATGGTCCCATCATTCATATATTTGGATCCTGGAGTGCTTGAGAAGGGACTGTTTGCAGACTGATCTGCATGTGTACTGCTTCTCTATGCATGGCAGAAACTTTGGCTCATTAACTTGGGCTGTGTGGAAGACCTCTGTGCAAGAACTGTGGAGGTGTGTGAGAATTGTTTACATGTGTAGCACATAGACAACTGGTGGGGAATGTGGCTGCTAGGTGGGGGGCAACAGGGAACAATCCCATGTGACCACTTATATCTTCTTTGTACTTTGAACCCTACCTGATGCAGTCAAAACATGGTGCTAGAAGAGAGCTTTGCAAATACCCTGGACTGAGAAAAACAGCCAGGTGAGTCTTAAAGCAACTCAAGCCATAACTTTTCTTGGATACAGAAATGACAAAACTAAGGCTGTCATACTTTGGGCACATCATGAGATGGCAGGACTCATTGGAGAGGACAATCATGCTGGGGAAAGTTAACAGTAGAAAAAGAAAAGAAAAACCAAATAAGAGATGGAAGGAAGCCATGGACTGAAAGAGCTGTGCAGCGCTGTCATAGATGGGATGTTTTGGAGAGCTTATATTCATAGGGTAACCATAAATTGGGGATGACTTGATAGCACACAATAACACTGATGTTGTGCTTAGTGATGTTTTGATGTTTAGTGATGAAGAAGGAAGAGGCAAGGCATGGGCACTTTGTTAAACATCCTGCTAGACTGTTAAAAGAGTGTTAAAAAACAAGTCCTAGTTCTTTCCCCCCATTTTTAGGGAGAAGCCAGGGGTGATTGTGCCATCTGTTCTTTTGCCCATACATGAAAGGTTGTCTGCCGTCAAGAAGTTCATGATCTATACAGCTGGTTTAAGGAGAAAATTCCATGAGTTCTCCCAGGATAGTGATAATGAATGGTCCACCAGAGACCAGGATTCCTCAAGGCACCATGTGTAAGTTTTACAGCAAATAAATTCACATTTCCCGAGGAAATAACAATCCAAAAACAACTTTGTTCAACCAAGAATGATGAATAGAACTGAATAAAGTAGAGTTAGAAGGGGCCCACAAGGACATCAAGTCGAACCCATTGATGGGCTTTCACACGTGGTTACCCACCCGGTTTCAGACCCATGTTTTTCCAGCTTAGTAAAGGTGAGATAAGATGTGAGCTCAATGAATAGCTAGGCAGGCAGGCTATATAAAAGCACTGATCAACCTGAGTGGGGTTTGAATATACAGACAGCATTGCACCCAGACCCATTCCGACTCCTGATAGGAATGCAAGCCAGCACATGGGGGTATTTGTAACGATCAGCACCTCTTGAATCACCACTTCCCAGTGGCTGGCAGGATTCCCTTTTCTACCCTACTCCTCCCCCCCCCCCCAAATCCCAGGCCAGACACTGGATTCAGCACACAACAACCCAAGCACTGGGGGAAAACAGATTTAATAAAAGACAGAAAAAGCAATATGGGATGGAGGATCTTAAAACACTACAACACATACAACAAGGATAGGGAAAGGAACAAGGAATTGGAGAGCAGCAATTTCACTGGACTCACACCATTTGGCTCTCCAGCCCCCAAGACCCCCAGGGTAATTGGCCACCTAAGACTAAACATAACAAAGCTAGCTGTTCCTACCACTAACACACTTCCCAACTTCTGACTTTTAGAATAGCACAGCATTCTTCAGCAGAGCCTCCAGCAACAACAAAATGCCTCTCCTGGAAGAGAAACCCCAATCTGTCCCAGCTTCCTGCATTTATCCCATTAGATCAAACAGATGCCTCATAGGGTAACATTCACACCCAGGTGAGAATTGTTTAGCCTTTATACAATCTGAAATCTCCAGCCTTGACAGGGGTGTGAATGGCACTGTCCTTGGAAGTAATTTACACTTGCTTAGGGCTTTTTTCATTCCAGGTACCACTGAGTCTCCAGGGCACCTTGCTTTCCTTGAATCACCACCTGGCTGGAGCAGCGGGCCTCTGTACCAAGTGTTAACCCTTCCCTAGCTGAAGGGCCCTCAGTCTTTCCTCCATCACAGTATTATATAGTGGATACAGAAAGTCCTTGGCATTCAACTATAAAGTATTTTAATATTTAGCCGAGGCTTTGTTGCGATGGGGGCGGCATAGAAATGTTTTAAATAAATAAATAAAAACTAGGCAATACCTTGAGCAGGCATGAATGAGAAACAGGTTTCACTCTATTTTTTAGGATTGGCCTCATCCACACTTTTTGAATTGAAGACAAATTTGCATTGAATTGAAGAGTGAATTCACGATTCACTCTTTGAACTGAAGACAAATTCACATGCATTCTGTCACTGAAGTTCATGCATTTCCAAGTTTGCAACATAATCTGTGTTCAATGGCACATATATGTTTACAAGATGTATGTAAACATGATTCAATTAGTGGGTGAAGAATGCATATATTTTAAAGATATGAACAATTGAGGTATGCATTTGGGGAAAATATGCACAGATCTGCTTCTACAAAGAACAAAAATTAAAACTCATAATTGCTATAGACACAAAAGAGAACAAATTCTGTCTGTGTTGGAATTTGGAAAACTTCAAATATATACTTCCTTATTGTTGAACTCTCTGTAATGTTCTAGGAGGATTCTACAGAAGCAAAGCAAGGACAAAACATGACTTGAAAAGGTGACATCATCCTGAATTTCAGATTCAATTATTTGAATGTCATCACTGCAGAGCAAAAGCAGCAACAGCCACACACAAGAAGTACAGGTCACCAGACTCAGGGTAGTCAGAAAGTTTGCACTTGTATAATTAAAAAAATACTCTAAGGAGGGAGATTATGAAACAGCCAAGTGAGGAGTGGCCATACGTGGTGCATGCAGAAGGTTGACTCTCTAATAAAAGGTGGAAAAACAAAACAAGTGAAAGACATAATTGAACAGAGTACTTGGAAAAGGAGGGTGGTGGGCACATAAAGGGCCCACCTGCTCACTTGCACTCTTGCCAGCTGGTCCCTGCCTGTTCACTTACTGTCTCAGCACCTGCCGCCTACCTCTTCACCTGCCCTTCAGCCAGCTGGTGCTTTCCGATTCAGTCACTCCCTGTCCACTTACTCTGGGCAGTCTCCCACCCAAGAAAGGAGAGCTTTGAAGACCCTTCCCTTCCCTGCAGAGCCACTCAAATACAACCCTTCAATTTAATATTTTTTGCAGGTCCCCACGTTTAGGCGGTGAATACTGTCATTATTCACTACAAAAGAGATGTATCATCAGTTGGGTGAATAATGAGGTTTACAGATGTCATATATAAACTGTGGTCTGTCTGTGTGTGTGCGTGAAAACACCACAAGAGAGCCCAATAATAACTGAGCATGCTCGTTGACTGTGGAATGTTGACTGACTATTGAGGGGCAAACAGAAAATGGGTTGGGGGTCAGGGAATGGAATAAAGTGGCTGAAATCTTAAATAGCACTCCATATGGCAACAGCTTTTGCAAGACCCTCTTTGTAGGTTTGTTTCTTACTTTCCTGCATTAGTATTGGCAATCCTCATTTCTTTCATTTTAATAAGGTCTAGAGAAGGAATTAGTGTTATATTTAGTCCTCCATCTTGGCCATTAATGGAGAAATTAAACAGAACATGATCTAACAATTTTGGCAATAAGCTGTAGTGATTTCTGCCTAACTCAGTAGTTCAGGACTCATAATTTCCTTTTGTTTGTAATCCTCCAACAGCATTCATTCCAAATGACAGTTTTCATATCTAAACCAATTTAAATTAATATTGGATGCGTGATTTTTTATAGCATGCTGTATCAACTACTTTACCAAATTAATTGCAAATATGTATTACATATTATGTTCTCACATCATTGCTAATTCTGTAATTTTATGAAAAAGCAATCACATTTGCTTTCTTTTTTTTCCCAGAAGTAACACTGTTTATTATGCACAGTTTGATTAGTATAGCGAACTTAAGAATTGGATGCTGAAAGCTTAGGTTATAAAATTAAATATATGTATACTATATACTATTCATACTATTGCATACTAGAGCTCTTGTAATAAAACTTGCAACTGGTCAATTTTCACATCATATTCCTTTAAATACTTGATGATTGTTCAGAGTTGTAAGAATTGGAGGAGATCTATACACAGCTCGACAGAGGTCTTTGCCTGACTTGCTGGCCAGCCCTGAAGTGGGAACATGCAGCATGGGGCACTTGCTGTGAGATGTCTCTATATATCTCTTGCTACGGCAAGGGGCAGCATAGAAATGTTTTAATAAATAAATAAATAAAAATAAATAAATATCTCTTGGTCTTGATCATCAACAATAACTGCTTGTGTACCACACCTTCGTCCACTAAGCACAAAGGTGGTCAACACACAGACCAACGACTGTATGCCATACCACAATGTTCTTGCATTTCATTGAATCATAGAATAGTAGAGTTGGAAAGGGCCATGAAGGCCATCGGGTCCAACCCCCTGCTGCTGCAGGACACTGAGTTACACCATCCCACTCAGGTGTCTGTCTAGTTTCATTTTGAATGTCTCTAGTGCGGGAGAGCCCATCACCTCTCTAGGCAGCTGGCTCCACTACCATATCACTCAGACAGTGAGGAAGCTTTTCCTGATATCTAGTCTGCATCTGGGTTGTCACAACTTGAATTGATCATTCCGTGTCCTGTGCTCTAGTATCAGCAAGAAGAGATGTGGACTTACCTCTTTGTGGCAGCATTTGAGGTACTCATAGAGTGCCCTGCCCCTGCCATGAGTGCCACCTTTGCTGCCGCAGTGGTGGCAGCAACATAGCTAATGATTTTGCAGGGAGACAAAGCATGTGGGGAACACACACCTTGTTTCCAGTCAGAAAGCCACTCTGTCCTAAGTGCACCTTGCACAGAAACCTACTCCTGGATTTTTTCCGAAGGATAATGCTAATTGCAAACAGGGAAAATATTAACTGTGTACCTTGATTCTGTGAAAATCAACATACCTTTTGCCATGGAATTTTCTGCAGCCAGGGTACCAATTTTGTTGGGGTAGCATCTGTGGGCCTGCTGGGATCTGGAGGCACAATGCAGGCAACCAACTGCTGAATAGGGATGAATCAGACCAGAATCTGGCTCTCTTGAACTCATTCGACTTCTTTCTGGCACTTGTTACTAGCTAGGAAGTGAGTTGAGGCATGGTCAAGTCCACAAATGTTCAAGAATGCTAGTGGTTTCTTTGCACATAGTTTGTAAAGTACATAATTATTTGCCCAAGTATGTGAAGTATACAAAATCTACACGTAACATGTATATAAGCAGAACTCTGCTTGCACAGTAGGTCCATGGGCAGCAGGTTCATGGCATGCTTAGACTTACCACGGAATCATAGAATAGTAGAGTTGCAGAGGGCATGAAGGTCATCAGGTTCAGTTGGTTGCAGGACACTATGTTACACCATCCCACTCAGATGGCTGTATATTTTCTTTATGAATGTCTCCAGTGTGGGACTTGCTTCCTCCTGGCTGGCTTAGAGTAGAGAGAAAGCAGGCCGGAGTGTGGGGAGCAGAGCTATGGAAATCTGACAGATCCCTACCACCAAACAGAATTTCTCAGACATTGTCATTCCAGGAGTTCGCCCACACCTGCAGTATTGACATGCAAGTGTTACCAGGATGTTCTGGAATCGCATGGGAACAATTCTTCCTCCCTGATGTAATGAGTTAATCTCAGTTCAAACCCAGTTTGGCCACATTGTGCTTAGCTATGAGATATGTAGTTTGAATTAATGCAGATCACAGCTGAGAGACAAGCACTCCATAGCTGTAATTCAGGTAACTGCAGCAACTCAGGCCACTGTGATCACATAAATTGTACAATCACAGGAGGATCACTTATATTCTTTTTTTTCTTCTTCCTTTTTAAATTTAGGTGATATATCAATTGCCTTCCTGCTTATTGCTGAAACTGATTTACAATCAATAGCATTATTCATGTAGCAGGAATTCTATACTATGCTAGATAGATAGATAGATCGATAGATAGATATTGATTATGATAGCAGCAGCATGCATATTCATTTTATGGAATGCAAGCAGCACTGCAGACACTCAGCTTATGGAGTACAAGCAGCACCAATGACATCAAGATTATGGAGTACAAGAAAAACCATGTGCACAAATTTAGTGGAGGTCCAATGCACTGGAACAGAGTCTGCCTTAGAACAGGTAAAATATAACACTCAGAATGATTTGTCATGCTAACCAAATAGGTGCCGCATGTCACAGCCAGCACATAGATCAGTGGTGTTAAGTCACGTGTTATCACTTCAAGTGGACCTGACCCACAGGAACCCTCATTTTAGAATTCAAGCTAGGGAACACGTTTTGATTAATTTGATCATATGCATTTAATATTCACTTTACTAGAGTTACTGTGGATTTACACCAGTATAAACTGAGTTAAAAGATTCTTCTAGTAGCTGTTTCTTCATGTAAGATGAGAGATAAATTGTGTGTCATATCTGTGACAGATTTCTTATTACAGGTGCTTGGAGGGTATCCTTCATTTAATGAACTCCAGCTCTGTTCCTTCAATAAATGAAGATACAGTTCTCTTTCATATGATCATTTCTCATGGGGGTTTTTCTAATTGGCTTTTATCTAAGATGAATTGGATAGCCAATGAGCAACCTCCCCCCTCTGCACACACAAACATTTAGAACAATATATAATTTCTGTGAAGAGAATAAAAGAGCATATGCTTCTATAAATTAATCGGGAATGCTAGTTGTGTTTGCAATTGAAGGTGCAGTCTTATGCTTGTTTAGGCAGAAAAAGCACCTGCAGCTCCATCATGCCCCACCCAGTGCTGGCTGTGATATGCTGGCACCTGTTGGACATTCCCCCCCCCCCCGCTATCTAAACACTGAGCTTTTTATTGGCGTGCACACGCGCACAGAGAGAGAGAGAGAGAGAGAGAGAGAGAGAGAGAGAGAGCGAGCGAGCTTAACTTCACACTTCTAGTAAGACAGGCAAAACACAAAGTACCTGTGATACCACCTCATAAAAAATAGCTGTAACCATATTTGCTAGTAAACCATGATAAAACTCATCTCCAGGCATTCACCAGCTACTGTAATCCTGAAGAGTGCCATGCTTCCCACTAGCCCCTGTGCTTCCATGTTTTCTGGATGGGCAGGGAGGGCCTACAAAGGCAGTGCAAAACCGTTTGGCTAAATGTGCTCGTGTTACCCCTGTGACTGGAATCCTGGCTTATCAGGCTCCCTAATGATATGGATGTCAGCTACTGCATTCAGTCGAATGTGATTGCACTGCCTTTGGCGGGCCTTTCCCACCAACAGGTCAGGAATGAAGCACACAACCCCGGCTTTCTTCCAGAGCAATAGCAAAGCCCACTTCAGCAAATGCTTGATGAGGACTTGGATCCCATTCCATGGTTTTTAATGGCACTCAGTCATGAATAACCTCTGCCATACTGTGGCAGAATTGAAGTAGCTGTGCTGGCAACTGAAGTGTGTTGACAATATTGGTGTCACAGCCATTCAGTGTTGGGAGAAGAGATGTTAAATTAAGTGGATGAATCCCCCTACATTTTGACAGAAGGTGTTGGCTTGGTGGGCAAAAGGAGACGGCTCAAATTGTTCTGAGGATAGTTTGATTTGAGTGGGGAAAGTAGTTCAGCATATTCTGAGCCAAACGGAGTTGGGAGAAGTTACCCCTCTCTAGCCACAGTGCTAGATTAGTGGTTTGTGATTGACTTTTAGCAGGGCTGAGACTCCGGCAGCCCCTCTCATCATCTCTGTGCCTCATATTGCCACTTTATCCATTTTTTAAAAATACATTTTCAGGGAAAATTGAATCCATCACTTGTTTGGAAGCTGCCTTTGACCACTGACTGTAGTGCCCCTTGGCTGTACAGAGTGGTTTGCTGGAGATTTTGAATTCGGTGGCAAGCCATGCAGCAGGGGCCTAGGAAGTGGAACTGGCTCCTAGACCTCTGAAAGTTGCACACCTCTGCTTTGGAGGGCCACTTGCATAGCATGGCCAGACCCCAAAATACTCTATCCAGGTCTCACAAACCATTGAAAGTGTTTCCAATGCTATCTTAATTAATTTTATCAACAGAATGACCCTCTAGTTAATTGCATATTTCCAATATGCAGAACAGGTTTTTTTGACAATCAGAGCCCTGTTGGTACAAACATTTTTTAATATAAAACATAAAATGTTCACAGCATGCAACAACACATGATTGGCCATCACAATGCTTTTCCTGAAATGCTGTATTCAGTGGGCTACTGTATGTAAACTAATGGTGTAAGCCAAAAGCAATATGGTTTTCCCTTGCTGAAGGGGGTGGGGGGGGGGGAATCACACACACTTCTAGCTGTAGTTTCTCTAGATTTATTTATTGAAAAGTATATACCATTTTCCACAGAGGTATCAAAGCGGTGAAGCTAAAATACAGTGGCATCAACTCAACAATGAATATAACAATAAAACAACACAGCACAAAATAAATCAGCACTAAAACTACACAGTCTGCTATGTGGTACCAAGCTTAACTAGCTGGATCACACTTCAGGAAAAGCCTGTGTAAAGAGATGGGTTTTAAGAAGGTGGTTAAATGTCGGAGAACTGTGGGACACTGTCTGAGCTCACTTGTGTTCTGGAAGGTAGGTGTTGCAGCAGTAAATGCCCTGCTGGGAAAAATGAGGCACCCTTAGAAGTACAGTACCTGTGCCAAGAAAATTTAGACGTTCCATCAGTGGGAGTGTTCATATTTTACGAAGAGGACTTTTGATTCCAAATCTGTTAAGGACAGCAGTATTCCTTTGCTCCATTCCCTAGATGAAGGCTCCTCACATGATTAAATGGGTAGGGGTCCATGCCTCCCATCCCTAGAAATTCAGGGCTTCTTCTTCATCAGCACCTTGATGATTGAAGTTGGGAAGCCTAGATGAGTAGACTTCTGTATATGTAGGCTTCCGTGGATGCTTCTCAGAGAAAATATTCATTTCAGTAAATGTTTAGGATGATTTTAATAACTTTAACAAGTAAATGGCAGGTCTGTTTCAGACCTCTCTAACACAGGCAGAAACATTGAAGCCTTTTGAAGTTAGCCACTGGATATTTCCAAAGTAAGAATGCTTGGGAAATGATTGTTTGAAATCTTTGATAGATCACCACATGTTACAAATCCAGAATTCTTTATGATCACATCCAAAGTTATCAAATAAACGTTAAGCATTTATTTTTCATAGAGAGAATACAACAAGTATAGAACCATCAACATAATGCTAATGAGCATTTGCAATACCAGATGTGTTACATTTTAAACAACAAAGCATGCCAGAAGGAAAGGCTTGCTACAGGAACAGAGCATAAATTCAGATGATGTGGCTCTAAAACGCAATGAAGATATGAAGGTTTACTTCACTGAGATTATCCATGCACAAATGATAAATAAATAAATGCAATCCTACATAAATTGCATTAAACTGTCAACTATATTTTTACACACATAATTAATTACAGGTGCAAACTTTACAACTGAGCTGTCTAATTACCTGAATCTCTGTGCAAATCAGATAATTGGATAATTAGATTCCTCTTTCATACCATTTACAGCCATAATTGTTATTAATTGTTATTTTACATTTATTAAGCATCAGAACAATATTGCAGCTGAATAATTTCTGTAGTGGGGTCTGTGTATGCTGACATATTATTAAAATCTAATCTGTTCGCCATTAAATGAATGTAGCCATAAGTGACTACAGAAAGCTCTTTCCCATATGTAAGGTGGGATCTCCTTATGGCCATCTCCTTTCCCTTAGCCTTCTGAAAGTTTCTCCTGTACAACGAAGAATTTTGCAGCACTCTATGAGATGTGACACAAAGCCTCACCCCATAGAGCCAAAACCCCTTTTCATTAACACAATAACACCCTTGGATGCAAACCAAAGTGTTCTAAATATTCTTATACTTTAAAAAAATCCATGCAACCTTCCCCTTGGTTACACTCTCTAATTCTGCCTGAACTTCACATTCAGTTTTTACTTTCTATTAGTCAACCATGAAGTTCCACTGCACCACCATACCACAACAATTTTCTATCCATTATTTCTATTTTGTTGGTTTGATGAATTCAGATTGCTGCTTATGCTAAGTTTATTTTTTATTTTTTTCATTGTGAAAACAGGTTTATTTTAAAGGAAATCCTTTATGTAGGGATCTCAGAATGTTCTCCAAAAAGTTATATCAAAAGTACTGAATAAAGTTGTATGTTTCAAAGCAAGCAGGACAATCTGCTGCCTTCCAGTTATTAGGCTTCCTAACTTCTGGCTACTTCTGACCACAGTCTTAGACACCTTGCCACATTCCTCTATACTGGCAATCTAATGCATATTTGAGTGTCTGTTCTGCTGATCCCCCTCCAGATGCACACACACGTACATATGCAAACACTTACTTTTGGGTAAACATGAAAAACAGTCTAAGAGTTGCACACTATGTATTTCATGTAGCCTGTATGTCATGGTAGGTACAGTTGGCTTCGGCCATAGGAGATCTGGGTTCTAGTCCCCACTCAGCCATGGAGTTCACTGGGTGACTTTGGGCCAGTCACTGACTCTCAGCCCAGCCTGCCTCACAGTATTATTGTGAAGATAAAATGCAGAGGAGAAAAATCTGGTATCCTGCTTTGTGTTCTTTGTGGGGAAAAAGGTGAAGGCTACATTGCTAATGAAAAGCTTTTATCCATTGCATATAAATGCTTGAGTAAAGATAAATAAATGGATAAAGTTAAGTTTGGTCCTGAGTTTGTACAGCTAACCTGAGGCTTTCAGAAATCTGCATGTTCACTTACTGCAGTGGTATTTGTTGGAAGTTTCCCAAAAGTCAGTTTTAAGCCAGGCAATGGAATGACCTTTAATTCTGAAACTGCCTCACATCCTGTGTCAGGAAGTCTCAGATAGCAGAAAATGTATGCTCTGGTTCACAGTCTCAGCAGTTTATGGGTAGAACACCCAAGTACCTCCTCTGACAGAAAAACAAAAACAAAAACACAACAGTGTAGCCAGTATACCAAACTGGCTATGAGTTTCCAGACCATAGACAGAGTTTTTAATATGTTTTGGGTCAAGGCAGTGATGAGATTCTGAATGGGTGAGAAAGTGAGGACAATGGGGAATAATACCGAAACATCAAGGAATCATTGTAGGCATCAGGAAAACATAATGGCCCATCAAAGGCTTGGGTAACAGTTAACAAATAAAACAATCAGAAATTACAGAAATCTAACAGGTTTAAAATGTTGTGGATTTTGCAATCAGAGATTCAAAATTCCTCAAGACAAAGCATGAGCTGGCTAGGTATTTTTACACTGCAAAGGATGTACAGCTGCTCCAATCAGTTTGCAACATTGTTTCAAAGCTGTCTCAGTTGGGAGCTTGCCTGAGAACAGGTGGATTGTTTGCATGCTTGGGCCTGTTTTTCCTTTTCCCACAGAAGAAATTAGAAAGGAAAAAAACCCCACAGATGGAAGGAGGAGAGGACAGGCATGGCTCTCCATATTTGAAGTTACAAGACTTATAACTTTTATGGGGGCTACTCCTACAATACTTTGTATCAGATTGTCATGCATAAAGCCCCGACAGAGGCAGAGGCTCACAAGGACTTGCACTTGCCATCCAGTGCCCAAGAGCCAACCCCACAACCCTGCATAGGGGCAGATGTGCCAGCAGCTGCACCTCCCTCTGACACTCAGCCCGTAGAGCAAACGCCTGAACCCTCGTGAAAGCCAGAGAGTCCTGAGAGAGAGGAAGCTGCAAGTTCTACTCGGAAGGAGGCAGAGCAAACTGCTCCTTCTCCCTCTGATGCTGATCTTCCTGAGCCTGAAACAGAATACACAGTGGGCATGGTGGATTTCTCTAGAGCTGAGAATCATCGAATTCTTCACAGATATGAGAGAGAAGCGATTAGAAGGTCAACATCTGCATAACAAGGACCTCTATTTGAGAGCTTATCTGTAGAGTTGTAAATCTTGTAGATAATTAGCATTAAAGGACTTTAGTTTCATTGCTCCTGAATGTGTGGATTGTTTACATGCTGGGCTGCCCCCCTTGACACAGATAGCCTCTGGCATGTATGTGTTGCTCTGTAAGAAAATTCATTAATAGTGAAGCCCACAGGGCTGCTGCCTGCTTTTCCTAGGCATATGAAACTGGGTGAAAAGTTCTAGTCCTTTTGAGTAAAGAGAAGGGCACTGCTGCCAAATTTTATATTAAAGGACACAAAAAAGCATATCTTTTTATTTGAGGATTTATTTGAACTTTCCCAACACCTGACAGTGCCCCCTTTAACAAAAAGGGGAAGTGCCTTCCCCAGCCATGGTCTTGATTTGTCTGTATGGGCCTTGTGGAAGGCCTGGACCTTGGCAGGGGCATGGACGTGTTCTCCAGGATCCCATTTATGGTCCTCCAGGCTGTACTCATCCCAGTCAGTGAGAAAGTAGAGCTTGCCATGAATAAGTTTGGAGTCTAAGATCCTTGCTACATGGTATTCTTCAGGACCCTGAACCTTGACTGGTGGAGGTGGCAGGACTATGTGGTGAGGAAAAGGATTATCGTGATACTTCCTGAGCTGCACACATGAATGATCAAATGAGTCTTCAAGGTATGTAGGAGGTTCTGTTTATATGTGACTGGGTTGATATGTTGCAATATCTGGACCTTGGAACTTATAGTCTAGTTTTGCTGAGTGATGTGGTGAATGGTAATTTTGCATTGAAAGCCACACCCTGTCCCCAGCCTGTGGGCATGGACCTTCCTGGAGCTTTTGATCTGCTTGACTTTTGTAAGTTGCCTTGGCTTTTTTGATATACTGCAGGAGCTCTGTCTGGGTTTGCTGGAAGCTTTTCGAGAGTCAGTTTGAAGCAACATAGGAAATGGAATGGCCTTTCATTATGAACTGAGAAAATAATCAGGATGGAGTTGTTGTTAGTCGCAAAGTCATGTCTGACACTTTGTGACCCCATGGACAACATTCCTCCAGGACCTCCTGAGCTGGGAGTGGGTATTAGAGAGGCGGAATGCCTCTGGAGAACACGGGTGAAGTGAGGCTGTTCAAATCATTTCCTGCATGTGGGATTCCATTGCCCTGATCCAGCCTAACTCTTCCTATGTTCTTATGACATCAGGAGGAAACCCTGCTGCTCCTAGTATTCTCTAATATTGTGAAACACCATTGTCCTCTGTTTTTGATAATCAGGCTGTGTATGTAGCCTGTGGAAGTTATTGATAGACTGGGAGAACCTTGCCTTTTTTTAAAAGTACAAACCAATTTTAGAAAAAGAACCATATGGGTGAAATCCCACAGAAAACAGCCCCAAGAGAACTGGGGTGCTCAATGACCACAGAACACTGACTGATTACTGTTACTGTTGTTGTTGTTAGTTGCGAAGTCGTGTCCGACCCATCGTGACCCCATGGACAACCTTCCTCCAGGCCTTCCTGTCCTCCACCATCCCCTGGAGTCCACTTAAGCTCACACCAACTGCTTCAGTGATTCCATCAGGCCACCTCATTCTCTGGCGTCTCCTTCTTCTTTTGCCATCTCTTGTTCCCAGCATTAGGGTCTTCTCCAGGGAGTCCTTCTTTCTCATTAGGTGGCCAAAGTATTTGAGTTTCATCTTCAGGATCTGGCCTTCTAAAGAGCAGTCAGGGTTGATCTCCTCTAGCATGGAGAGTTCAATAGTCTCCACATCATGATCTAATTTTCTTCTTTTCCTCTGTTTATAACTTGCTGTTCCTCTTTGTACACAGTAAATACTATCTCTATGATTTTACTAAGAGTATTATCCATGTACTTCACTTGATTCTCATAATTTTGATTTTGTGATAAAAACTGTTGATTCAAAATTTCCCTTTGTATGGAATGTTGTAGGTAGAAATACATTTTTCAAAACGCACAGTGCTGCTTCCAGAAACAGTGCCCCTCTGTTGATTTCCCCCTCCTGTCCTGTAGTACAACAGAATTCCTGTGCTGCCGATTGGAAACTTCCCCTGTCATAGCAGCAGAAAGTATGCTTTACATGCAGAATAAATTAGTTCAGTCCCCATTTTCCCCATGTAGGTCTTCGAAAGACTCCTCAATGATACCAGGCCATCAGAGATCATGCTGAGCACATTATGATGAAGGCCTGACTCTGTACAACCAAAAAGATTTGGAAAGTGATGACACTTCCTCTTAGGTGTTCCTGATCTGGTAAGAGGCTAACTTTCTGAAGAAGCTATCAGTACTACATAGTGAAGGATGGCAATGCATCATCAAGTAGTTCTTTTTAAGAAACCCAGTTCCTTTCTGAAAGTAGCTTTAACCACCTCAATGAATGGGCAATCAAACAGAGCTTGCTAAAACTTTCTTCATATGAATTTTATATGAATTTTTAATTAATGTCATACATTACTTGAGCTTTTATGCAATTACATGATAAATTATTCAATTTTTGATGTTAGGTTTTAGACAGATGTTAAATCAAAGACGTGAATGATTAAACACATTTTAATAGATTTCCCACTATGACTTTATTTGCTATATACAAATGAATTCCGGTGTTAATGCTAGTGTGAGGCTGAGGGCTATATTTCTTTAAGAAAAGCGGCCTTTATCTTGCTTCAAATGTTGATTTCATTGTAAGCAATCATGCTGTGGTTAACATGTCTTAAAAAAAAGCCTTCTCTACAAAGAGTGTAAGACTAATTATGCAGATTAACTTTCCAAAATAAACCTTTAAAATGTGAGAATGCCAAGTCATACAACATTTCCTAAATTATCCTGGCACCCGTGCTGTTCCAGTTAATGATAGATGCTAGATTTTTCCCAGAAAGGTTGCTATTCTGCTCTAATATGAAGGGGAAGATGCGTTACTGACGTCAACAGAAGCCTGCAATAGGCACTATAGGCTTCAGACCAAGAGCTCTGCTGATCAGGAGCTGATTCTTGACTTCCTATGCTCCTGATTCATCAAAGGAAACATTGGAAAACTTGTTTCAATATGCAGAGGACTATGAGCAGCAATTCTGCAGATCCCAGGAGTCAAGTGTTCCAGGAGGTTAAAGTCATCAGTTCAGGCCTACTACTTTTCCCTCTAGCATTACTGGACCACCCCTCCACCCTTCTTCTTCCCCCTTTTCAGTCTATTCCTTCCTCTATTTGCCTTCTGATTTGGTATCCTCAGCAACTCAGTTTCCTACCCCGCACCACCATACTGTACAACCTAATGTACTGTTGTGTCCTTCATCTGTATGAAAGGTGGCATTGGTTTGGTTAGCAGTCTGGCCTACAAACTTTTCCCAGTTTTGTTGGCTTCCAGCTATTGCTCCAACCCCTCTAGCCATTGACATGAATGTGTTGATAGTAAGGTTATGCATTAAATTTGTTTTGCTTCCAACAAGCTAGGAAACACATTATGTCATCATTTTTATATTTCATGGAAGCTGGAATTTCTGTCAAAATAGCTACCTCGACAGCAGCGATTCAATGAGCTTTAGGCTGCACAAATGATCCTGCTGCACAAGTTGAGTGCTGGAGTCCCCAAAGGTATGTACAAGCTGGGGAAAGCTTATGTTCCTGGAGTAGTATTCTGGAGAGGAGTTATCCTTTTGTTTTCCCTTGATTAAATTTAGATGAACTTGCACAACCCAGTCACTGCTAACTTGGCACACCTAGAGTGACTAGAAATAGTGGGAAAACCTATATAGGGTGGAGTGCCTCGTGCCACGTAAAATACAGCATTTCTGCCTCCTGCTTTCCTGGATAACCAGCAGAAAGTGGTATGGCCCTGCTACAAGCCCTCTCTGCTGATGTCTCCTTGATACAAACAGCAGTGGTTGATTTAGAGGGTTTAATTAGATCAATTACACAAGAAAACAGGAGTAGTTGTAACATGAGATAAAGAAGACTGGGAACAGACAAAGCAAACAAGTCTCTAAACACTACAGGCTGATTATACAACACTCCAAATAAAGTTGTCTAACTCTGAATAGTTGGAATCTTAGAAACAGAAGATCATGGCAACGTGACTATATTTGTGGTAGATATGTGGAAAAGGTCTTGAAACTACCAGATGAATATGCCGTGGATACTTCTCACCTGTTCCCATTTCTAAAATTCAAATTGTTCATGAACAATCTTTATAAACTTCCTGTGCTTTCTCACTAAAGTAGTAGTTTTAAAAGGAACACATGAAAGGGAAGATTGAAATAGTGGTTCAATTATTCAAGAATTTTGATCATTCCAGGCTACTCAAAAGACGTGGTGGAAGCAAGATTAGCCTTGACAGGATCAGGAAGATGGTACGTGATTGTGACACAGCCTACCATTTTTGCTTTCCTGCTGTGTCCCATGCTCAGCACAATTACCATTTTCACTTCCTCAGGACTTCCTGCAGGTGTATTATAGACATGCTCTATCTGTTTCAGTTGTACTGTTCATAATTCATCTAATGGATAAATACTGTGTATCAGTAATATGGTGAGAGTATGGCTCTAATACATAGAAACATAGAAACAGAGCGATTCAGAAGGTGCCTCCTGGGCCATCTAGTCTGACCCCCAGTTCCAGCCGGTTCCACGCACAACATGCCCACATGTCTACTACAATTGAAGAACTACATGAAGTCAAAGTTGATATAATTTGTATACTATGTCCATACAAGGATAGTATGAGCTTATTCAAGCATTATTTATTCAAACATTAATCAAACAGCTCATCACTGCACATTATATTAGTATAATTATGATGATGATGATCATTCTATTATTATTTTCAAAGAAAATGCAAATAACATAGAGCCTTGGGTCCTGCGAAGGCAAGGTGTATCTTTGGAATGGGTGTTGAAACAACCCTATTGCTATTTGATGGTGGGACCCTGTTTATGTCTCTTCAAAGTTGGGGGTTCAGTGGAAACCTGTTAGTTTGCAATGAAGCTGGAAGTTGGGGAAGCCCTCATGTGGAAGTAATTTGAAAATTTCAGGGATGCGAGAAATGTGAGCAATATTAGTTTTATTTTCCCTTATTTTATCATTTGCTGCTGTGCTTGTTTCTGCCCATCAGTGGAACAGCTGGATGCTTGTTAGATTTTTTATTGGTTGCTACCCTTTTTGCTTTTGTTTTCTATTCTATATGATGTCTGTACGTGTGCTATTGTTCTTATATACACAGTATGTGTATGATAGCTTTTGCCCCCTATGGCCTATGACCAACTATTAATTGGTTGGTGATATTTTAGATACAGTCCTGAATAGGAATATACCCCCATGCAAATGTTTCTCCACTGTCTGCCCCGCTCCCAAATTTTAAAAGAAACACTGATTTCCAGTGGAATTATGAGGCAGAAAAATTGTGACTTATTCCTTATGTGAAACTTGGAAGTAAATCTGAAGTAAGAATTGAAAATAAGTTGATCAAGAACTAACTAATTCCTCAGGGGCTTCTATACATCCCTGACTTGTCACTGGATTTCAAATAAAGTAAAATTTAAAACACATTTTGAGTTCCTCCTCAGGCAAAACAACATAGGAATTTGGGGTGGGGTGGCGTGGGGTGGGGGAGCTGGAAGAGATTCCCTCAGTGAAATTTATCCAGGGGCATTCACACATTCTTAATTAGTACTGTTGTTGTAAAATAACCATGGTGCCTAAAACATCATTTGGTGTTATTTCTGTGCTGGAAGAAAAAAAAAACACTACAAGAGAATAAAATGAGTTTATGTATCTTGCATATGTGAATGCAATAAGAAGTCATACACACACTGGGAGTTTTATGCACAACTTGATTTATCTAATTGTTCAAGAGTATGTTGAACATACAATGATTTACTGTTTCCAGCCCCTACCCACCCTGGCACTTTGGAGAAGCAAAGGAAAGAAAAAGAGAGACATTCTCTTTATCTCTCTTACTTCAGTAACTATCTCAAAACACTTTAGAACAGCACAGAAAAGTCATCCAGCACTATAATTCAGTATTATACATGAAGTGACATGAGCATGATTGCATAATAACATAGCTAAAAAACCACCTGGATTCCTACAAACAATGGCTTGGATCCAGATTTAGAAATATATAGAGTAGACTCAGCTCTTAGTGTGATGAAATTTGGAGCTTTTGCAATAAAGTGATGTATTAAAAAGGACACAAGAAATGAAGTCGACCATCTCAAAGACCACAAAAAATGTATAACCTTTGAGAACTCTTAACCAGGCAAAAGGTTACCAAAAGTGGGTTGGGGATGGTGGGGTGGGAATAAAAAGAGAGGAAAGTCTGTCTGGATGCCTTCCTAGTCAGAGTGTTAAGATGGTATGGAGGAAGAGAGTTTTCAGACATTCAGATTTGCTCTGAGAGGTTCTGTGATGCTTTCAGTGTCTCTACAACCAATCAGAAGGAAAACTGTTAAACACAATTCTAAGTACTCCATAGTTGAAAACATAAAATCCATCCTGAGCAAGCCAGACAGGTCCTTTGGTTGCTGAAAAACTGAAGTAGAGATCATCAAGGTGGTCATTATATAATAAGAGAGAGGGAACAAGTTTGCATGTAAAGGTAACCCATTGCAGCAATTTGCCATGATGGGTTGGTGGACCCTCCTAGTGCCTGCAATGAGCCTGATAGATGATTAACTGCATGGCTACTCATATCCATTCCTCACTTCTCCCCCTTATTCCTGCCAGCAACATCCCATGGAACACAGGAGCATAGAAACAGAGTGAGCCAGAAGGGGCTCCTGGGTCATCTAGTCTGAGCCCCTGGCTCCAGCCAGCTCCACTTATGTCTTGCCTACCATGTGCATGCTTACCATGGAACACAGCAGGGCCTACAATCTCCTTTGTCCCTGTTGCACAACTAGTACTTTTGCCCTAAAAAGATAAGCTTTAGCTGACAGCATGTGCAAGGGACTGCCCACCGTTGTTCCTTCTTTATCTGTGTTGTACAAACAAGGCTCATACCTGGAAGTACAACAAGCAGGGTGCTTCTCAAGTGTTCTGTGTCATTGTACTCTGTACCACTGCTGGGAGTTGATAGGATCATGGAAGTAGCACAGGACAGATGACAAGGACTGATTCAGCCAACTCATGTATCAATTGGCCCTATCCTACCCAACCTCACTGTCCCTCACTAAAGGTAAAGGTTTCCCAATGACATTAAAGTCCAGTCATGCCTGACTCTAGGGGGTAGTGCTTATTTCCGTTTCCTAGCTGAGGGCGCCAGCGTTTTTCCACAGACAGTCTCTGTGGTCATGTGGCCGGCATGACTGAACACCGAAGTGCACAGAATGCTGTTACCGCCCCACCGAAATGATACCTTTTTATCTACTTGCATTTGCATGCTTTTGAACTGCAAGATTGGCAAGAGCTGGGACAAAGCAGAGGAGCTCACCCCATCATGTGATTCAAACTGACAACCTTTCGATCAACCAGCCCAGCAGCTCAGTGGTTTAAACCACTGTGCCAAACAGCTTATGGTGGCAGAATGGGTGAGCATGTGGACTGGGCCAGCTGACACATGAGTCAACAGACCTAATCCTGGCTCAATTGCCATATTCTGCCATAAGACTTTTAGGCCCACAGTGGCAGCACAGAGCACAGTAGGTCCGTAGGGGCAAAGACTGGAAGCATGGTCAAGAGTCCAAGTTCAGAAACAAGGCAGTAGGCAGTCTGGCACAGTCCGAGAGAAAGAGAGAGAGAATATAGTCCAGGGGTTGTATGCCAGGGGAACAGTCACATAAAGATGGTCAAGGTAGAGGAAGGAGGCCACAGGGACAGACAAGAGCAGGCTGGACCACAGCGGAGACAAACTGGAGCAAGGTTCAAAATGTGGGGATGCAAGGCAGGCACAGAGACAACTTGTGCAGGTCAGCCTTGCAGCAGCTGTTTCCAGGGCCCCAGCTGCATGGCATAAGTGCCCCTCAGGGGTTCCCTGCAAGAACAAGCAGAGGTGTTCCTGGTTCTGTGGACACTTGATGGGTATGCCTGGTTCTGACACAGAGTATCTCAACCTTCTGCTTGAGAGGAAACCTCTCAAACTGCAGTTGTTAAAGCCTCTTCACTCCAGGCAGCTGCCTCGAGCACAGGGTGGCAACAGGACTGGGGATCAGGAGAGCCTCTGACAGCCACCCCAAAATGCCACTTCAGCACTTTAGGGGTAGCTGCAGCAGCACTTGCCGAGCAGCAGCTCTCCGTTGACACCCCTGCTGGCTCCAAATAGGGCTGTGGTGAATGGAGAAAGCCCCTGTCAACCAACCCTGGTTGCCACTTGGCCACTTTGAGGGAACTCACTGGCTAGCCACTTGGCAGTAGTGGCAAGAGGTTTTTTTTTTTTTTTTTGCTCTTACCAAGTGGTTGGCTTTTTTGAAGCTTAATTTATGATGAGCCATGTTATCTGGGTTCTTACAGTGCATTCTACCACCTGTTGGTTTTTACAATAGCAACCAACCATAATAAAAAACAGTGGTTCATTCCTGTCTAGACTTGTATGACACAACAAATAACCACGGTCTTATTGTTGATTGTGTCATGTGCACACAGTCCATATCATTATATTAACAAAATTTCCAAAATATAATGAGGGTACCTCATCAGCTGAAAACCCCTTGAGCCTTTGTTCATGCGTATCCACAATGGAACAAAGGTTACTGCTGTTGGCAGTTAAGCAGGATGTTCCAAGGCACGGTGAACTTGCCTCATGAGTTGAACAATGAAATTCTACTTTAGAATGTCCAGAACATTTCAGGACTCTCCTCCCATGCACTCCCCTTCACACACACTTTGTGTCTGTGTGTGTGTCTGTGTGTGTGTTTGTGTGTGTTCATAATGAAACTAACATTAGTGTCGTCAAGAAGTGAGCCACCTACTTGAAAGAGTGATGGAAAAGCTAGCAAAGGTTACAGCATGACCAAACATGACAGTGAAAGATTTAGAGAATTAATCAACAGGAAACTGTCCAGCACTTCATTTCTGAATAAAAGGCAAGAGATAAGCCTGCTGACTTTACTATTAATCTTCAAGCATCTTCTACAGTGGCTGAAACTGTTGTTTACTTTTTTTGTTGGTACTAAATTCAATCTACCTTTTCGGCTTAGCATGAGATCATGGCAGGGGGCCAGGCCACCATCTAAAACCTGAGATCTCTGTCTGGAATATTTCTTAAAAGGCATTGTATTAATAATTACCATGTTACCATCTTTAAAGCAAACATTACTAAACCAAACAAGAAAGGAAATAAAATAGTATGTTTCCTTTCAAATAATTTTATTGTTTTTATTTCTCTTTTTGTTGGAAATTAAAACAAAAATGTGGGGAAGGCTACTGATTTTAGAAGTGCAAAAGTCACCATCTCTTCAAAGAAATATTTGCATTAAAGTATTATAAATCAAAATGGATACATTCTGGTTCCTGAGTTATTAGCATGACAACTAGTCCAAAACAGATAGATAGATAGATAGATAGATAGATAGATAGATAGATAGATAGATAGATAGATAGATAGATAGATATATGAGCAAAGCTTCATGCGGATGGAGAAGTCCTCTTCTGTCAATGTTATAAATAAATGAGCCTTTAATAAGAATGCATAAAGAGGTTGCTTTCAGAAAAATCTTGGCTTGAACTATCTACAAACAAGTGTCCAGGGGAAGAGCAGGAAGAGAATGGGGGAGAAAGAGGTGCCAAAGAGACATCAAACTCTCTCTCTCTGTGTGTGTGTGTGTGTGTGTGTGTGTGTGTGTGTGTGTGTGTAATTTCTAGACTGTCCATTAGCCAAAGATGTTCTCTGGGTGGTTAGAATGATAAAATATATAGCAAATGTGACAATAATCAACAATATATAATAACAACAGATAAAGCAAGACAGAAATTTTACTTCTAATAGTAATGAACCCAGAGCAGCTACAATCAGTGTGTGCCAGATGCAGAACAGCAGTATAATATAAAATACAATGTAAGAGATGAAAATTAAAAATTAACTCTTAAAATATTAGGAAAATAAAAAAGGATTTTACTTACTGCCAAAAAGAATAAAAAGTAGGCACCAGGTACACCTGTTTGAGGAGCTGATTCTGTAAACGGGTGCCACAGCCAAAATGGCCCTCCATCTGCTGGCGATCCTTCGGAGGGGCTCTCTGAAAAGAACCTCAGATGATGACTTCAAGGCTCAGGTAGGCAGATATGGAAAGAGGTGTTCCTTCAGATAGCCTGGCAACAAACTTTTTAGGGCTATACATGTTAGCACTTTGAATCCAGCCTGGAATTCAATTGACATCCAATGTAATTGAGAGAGGACTGGCATGATATGTTTTTGTCGGCCAGTCCCCATTAGCAGCGTTGCTGCCCTATTTGGAATCAGTTGACATCTCCAGACCATTTTCAAAAGCAGCCCTATATAGAGTGTGTTACAGTAGTCCAAACAAAAAGTTACCAGAACATGGGTCTCTGTTTCTAGGCTTTGTCTGTCCAGATAAGATCATCACTTGTAAATCAGCCTAAGCTGATAAAAAGGTACTCCTTGCCACTGAGTCCACTTGTGATGTAAGGAACAATACTGGATCTAGCAGCACCTCCAAACTGCCAACTTTGTCCTTTAGGGGGAGTGCAACACCATCCAGAACAGTTTGATTATTTTCCAACTGGACAAATGATCCACCCACCAACAGCACCTCTGTCTTGTCTGGATTGAGTCTCAGTTTATTGGCCCTCATCTGTCTATTACTGAGTTCAGGCTCTGATTTGATGAAAAAGAGAGATAGAGCTGAGTGTCATCTGAAGATTATTGACATTTCAGCCCATACCTCTGATTAACTTTCTGCAGTGGTATCATATAGATGTTAAATCGCATGGGGAATAAAAGAGAGCCCTGCTGTAAATCATGGAATATCTGCCATGACACAGAGCAATAATCCCCCAGCACCACCTGCTGGAATGAGCTGGTAAAGTAGAAGCGGAACTACTGCAAAGCAGTGCTTCCAACTCCCAACTCAACCACCCCATCCAGAAGGATACCAAGGCCAATGGTATGAAAATCACTGAGATGCCCAGGAGAATCATTAGGGTTGCTCTCTTCTTGTCTTTCTCCTTGTAAAGTTCATTCCACAAGGTGACCAAGGTAGTCTCCACTCTGAAGCCCTGACTACAACTCAGCTGTAATGGGTCAAGATGGTCCAGTTCATCCAAGAGTTCATGGAGCTATTTAGCCACCACTTGCTCAAAACGCCTTGTCCAGGAAAGAGATATTGGCTCCAGGTCTATATTTGGTAACATCTTCCAGATTAGTTTTTTTCAGGAGTTGTTTAATTACCCCCTTTTATAAAGAGGCATTTACAGGCTCCTGGATCTAGATACAAATCCTTTCCTTAATTCTGATGATAAGCCATGGTGGGCAAAAGTTCAGCACACAGGTGGTAGGCTGGACTTGACCAAGTACCTTGTTCACATCCTCAGGCCTTGGAAGTTCATCCAACAAAATTGGATCAAAGGGTGCTCTGGATACTGCTTTTAAACGAATTGTATTGAATGTGGTTGGCAGGAACTGAGACGGAGCAACAGGAACTCACCCCGTTGTGTAGATTCAAACCGGTGACCTTTCAATCTACCAGCCCAGCAGCACAGCGGTTTAAACCACGTGCCACCTGCAGTCCCAAAAGGTTAAGCCTCCCTGTCAGGGAATCGAACCTCGGTCTCCTGCGTGACAGGCGGGGATACTTAACACTATACTAATGAGGAGCGCCTGCCAACCTTGCAGTTCAAAAGCATGCAAATGCAAGTGGATAAAAAGGTACCACTTCAGTGGGCAGGTAACAGCTTTCCGTGCACTTCAGTGTTTAGCCATGCCAGCCACATGACCATGGAGACTGTCTGTGGACAAACGCTGGCTCCCTTGGCTAGGAAATGGGGATGAGCACTGCCCCCTAGAGTCAGGCATGACTAGACTTAATGTCAAGGGGAAACCTTTACCTTTTTATTGAATGTGGAGTCCAATTCATGATGGAATCAAGCTACTTTATCCTCAAAGTGCTGTGTAAATTCATCACAGTGAGCTACTGGGGTTCCACAGTTTCTTTCCCTTGTCTGGTCTGTAAAAGACCATGAACTACTAGGAAAAGCTCCACTGGATGGCACTGAGAAGTTGCAAAGCTGGTGGAAAAGAATTGCACCTTCACCACCACAGAATAAGTTCAATAAAGGGGTCTAACTCATGTTTGGCCATATTTACTATTATCAGCAGGTAAAGTAATTAATATATATTTATTAATTGCCACACGCAAAAATACATATATCTTGCTTTTGGAGGCACAGACTCACATGCATGTTTGACTGCAGGTCATAAAGGAAAGAGTTCTTTATGAGAATCTTCTTAGCAGGCTTGTATAAGCATGCCAAAAAGTCCATTTGTTGCTCTCTGTTGATGAGGAGATAAAAAACATGGATAAAAGCTCTGACATAGTTTATGCAGTCAATTAGGACAGTGTGGAGTGAAAGGAGTTTCAACAGCCGTCCATTAAAATGTGTTTATTATTTGAAAGGACTAGAAAATGAATTATATCCAGCTGCACCTTTACCAAATCACTGCTCCATTGGCATAAGGTGTCCATGTGTGTATCTGGGTCCGGGACCATCTGTCTGAATTGCTACAACTGTGGAGAAAAACACAGGACTTTGTTAAGAATACTTAGGCAATAGCTACAAAGAACATTCCTCTCCATGGCTTCATTGCTACATGAAGAGTGGAGGGTATTCTTAAGAAGGCTGATTTGGTAGATACCATCATAAAAATATTGTAGGATCTAAATTATTGTAAAATTTTTATATAACTTTTAAATAAATGTATAGTTGTTATTATACTTAGGGCATTGTTTCTCCAAAGTATAATAAACTATATTATTATTCCTAGGTGCAGTCATTTTAATTCCTTACTAAAAGCCCTTCTGTCTGCTTTTCAGTTGTGTAGATCCTGAAGGCAACTTACAGTATAAAAACCACCACCAACAGCTGATACAAAGAAAGAAAGAAAGAAAGAAAGAAAGAAAGAAAGAAAGAAAGAAAGAAAGAGCCTCAAACTATCACCAGAAGCAATAGCAACAACAACAGTCTCAGATGAAACACATATGATTACTACCTCTTCAGTCTCTAGAATAAAGTTTGAACGTTTGTCAAAAGAACCAAATCTGTGCTATCATCCAACAGACGAGCTGGGAAGAAGAGAAGGGGAAGGAGGGTGTTGTAAAGTGTATATGCAATGCCCAAGGACACCCTGTTTCAAGAGGTACAGAAGGACACGGAGAGGCACTGGACATTAAGATGTCACTAAGGAGACCATCATAAGTGAAACTGATTCCTCATGAACGAAGCACTTCCTGACAGTTAGGACCCTGAGGGTATGGAATGGGCTTCCATGGGAGATGGTTGAGGCCCCATTGGTGATGGTGTTCAAGGATAGGCTGGACATGCACATGGGAGGCATGTTGTGAGAGTAGCCGACTAGATCCAGGGGTCAGACTAGATGGCCTGGGAGACCCCTTCTGACTCGCTCTGTTTGTTGTTTCTATGTTTCTATGAAGTAGTATTGGTTATGTATTGAAATAATAAATATGAAATAATATGGAGCTGATCTAGTCTCATCTCTACCAATGTCATTAATCAAGATTGCCAACAGTGAGCACTGTAGAAGAAAAAGAAGAATGCTGCACAAAAGCAAGAGAAAGGAACCACCAGGGGCTAGATCATTCCCATCAAAGCAAAGTATCATTTGTTACAGTTATACAGTGTCTTTCCCTCATGCAAAAGGGTTAGTTGCAGTGAGTCATGAAGCATACTAATAGCAAGATCTGCTTCTCTTATTCCCATCAAATCCCAGGAGGCAGGGATGGTGCCAAAACTGAAATTTGGTCCAGGCAAGACAGAAGTGTTGTCAGTTGAAACATGTATGATCCTGGATGCTAGAACAATGGTCTGTCAGTCTGTCTGCCTTTCCATCACCAGCTGTGCCTATTCCAGGCCGTAGCAATTCATACCTTAGTTCAGATTGCTATAATGATTGCTATAATACCAATTCATGTGTAGTTCAGATTGCTATAATGAGCTGAAAATATGACATGATTGTTCAAACACACTCAGAAACTAAGATAGTTCAGAATGCTGCCAGCAGATTGGGACTAGTTTTATTACAAATATCATGTCACGTACACAACCTCTGTATTGCTTTGTAGGTAGTTCCCAATCTCAATTTTGATACAAAGTCCTCAGTGATGGGCTGCAAGGCACACCAAAAATTGCATTTTCCCATATTAGTTTGCCTGTGCATGGAGATCTGCCTTGGAAATCCTGCTTATTTGTCTGTCTGATGTACAGTGGGTGGCGACTGGCACAGGGCCTTATTAGTAGTAGTGCCCAAACGATGAAACGTCTATTCCAGTGAAGTCTCCCTGCCCTATTTGTGCTTGTTTTTAAACTGACAGCAAAGATGACTGTGTTGGAGGATGACATGTGGTTGTTGTCATACTGCCTCTATACCCCTCCTTTTTCCTTTTCTGAGGAAGCCAAGGTGGCTTACCTAGTGCCATTTTATCTTCACAACACTGAACTATGTTAAGTAGTAAGTGCATGACGGGCCCAAAATTGCCCACTGAGCCTCATGGCTGAGTGGGGGCTGGAAGCCAGACTCCCCAGGTTCCCTGTCCACCACTCCGACCACCACTCCACGTTGGCGTTGTTGATGCCTGGTTCAAGGCGCCACTGCAATTCAGTTAGCCATGCTGCTTCCCTAGCATTACTTGGATTTTTTGTTACATGTATCTGAATATTGTTCTTATGTGTGTTGTTGACTGTAACCTGTCTTGTGAACTTTTAATCAAAAAATGGAATACAAATGTTTTTATATTTAACTAAAAAATCCATGTATGGTATTCTTAGTAACAGAACAGTGTGGTAGAACCATTGCTTACCATTAGCTGAGCAATCCTATGGGGAATGGAGTCTACTCTTTCCTAAGCTCTACCAAGCTTGTGCCAGCCAGTGAGGAAAGTGCTGGCAGCTTTCCCACTTCGTTTGTTTGTTTGGTCTCTCCCGGCCACCCCAGCCCCCGCAATAAGTTCTTTTGCTTATCCTTATTAATATATTCTTTCTCTTGGCTCAAATGGAGAAAAAAATAAGGGTGGACATAGTTTTTCTTCCTGTATGAGGTGCATGCATGCATTGGATGACAAACAGATCTATGCCTTCCCTGATTCCAACCCAATACATTCCTACATGTTGCCTTCCCTGCAAAGCTCTCCAAGCAGCAGCACAGTAGCAGTCATAGTGCCAGAGCTTTCTCCTACTGATGTTGGAAGGCTTCCATTAGTGGGCCTCTTTTTCCATCTGTAGAAATGAAGGGCTGCTGGTAGAGAAGGTAATCCGCAACATATGACGACCCTCCTGCCCGCTTCCCCAGGAGCTTAAGATTGCACCCTTCGCCTACTTTTGTCTTCATGCTCTTCCTTCTACAAACTATTTTTAAACACACATATATATGCTTGCACATTTTACTTCACGTTGCATTTCTTTAACCATACTGTGTATTCCAGATGCGAATAACAATTTTAAGGTACAAGCAATAAATGAATGGGCTGCCAGTGACAAGACTATCCAACATAAAGAAATAAATAAATGTTTCCTATATTTATATTTTTCTCCTTTTGAGGTATCTCCTACCTTGCCAGAATAAGCATAACCACTTAGGCTTGGGACCTTCTTCCTAAGAGATATCACAGTTCTATTTTTAAACTTTTAAAATCTCATGAAAAGTCCTACAGATATTTTACTTAAATGGGAACCCCCAGGATATGCCTTAAAATTAGCTTCAGATGAATTCCAGTGGCAGCAAGTGAAATGATGTGTGAAGCCAGAATTCTACCTACAGTCTTCTGTATAGATGAGTTTCTTCACCAGCCCCTCCCCTCCCCAAGAAAAATCTTTGGATTTTTCTCTGCTTGGTGAGATGAATTCGCACAGGCATACCTCAGAGATATTGCAGGTTCAGTTCCAGATCACTACAATAAAATAAATACTACAATAAAGTGACTCACACATTGTTTTTGGTTCCCCAGTGCACATAAAAGTCTTGTTTATACTATACTGTAGTCTATTCTGTGTGCAATAGAATCAGGTCTAAAAAAAACCTTAATGAAATATTCTGTATTGCTAAAAATGCTAACATCATCTGAGCCTTCAGCAAATCATAATCTTTTTTCTGGTGGAGGGTCTTTCCTCGGTGTTGATGGCTGCTGACTGGTCAGGGTCATGGTTGCTGAAAGCTGGGTTGGCAGTGGCCATTTCTTGAAATAAGACAACAATGAAGTTTTCTGCATCAATTGACTCTTCCTTTCATGAAAGATTTCTCTGTAGCATGCAGTGCTGTTTGATAGCATTTTACCCACAGCAGAACTTCATAACTGGAATCAGTCCTCTTAAACCCTGCCACTGCTTTATCAACTAAGTTTATGTAATATTCTAAATCCTTTGTTGTCATTTCAACAGCCTTTACAGCATCTTCACCAGGACAAGATTCCAAGAAAATATTTTCTTTGATCATCCATAAAATTCAACTCCTAATCTGTTAAAGTTTTATCATGAGATTGCAGCAATTCAGACACATCTTCAGGCTCCATTTCTATTTCTAGTTCTCTTGCTATTTCTACCACATATGCAGTTACTTCTTCCACTGAAGTCTTGAACCCCTCAAAGTGATCCATGAAGACTGAAATCAGCTTCTTCCAAACTCCTGTTAATGTTGATATTTTGACCTCTTCCCATGAATAAGAAATGTTCTTAATTCCATCTAGAATGGTGAATCCTTTCCAGAAGGTTTTCAATTTACTTTCCCCAGAGAAATCACTATCTATGGCAGCTATCGTGTTTTTTCTTAAATAATAAGACTTGAAAATGGAAATTACTCCTTGATCTATGGGCTGCAGAATGGATGTTGTGTTAGCAGCCATGAAAACAACATTAATCTCAGTGTACATCTCCTTCAGAAATCTTGGGTAAGCAGATGCAGTGACAATGAGCAGTAATATTTTGAAAGGAATCTTTTTTTTTTCCATGAGCAGTAGGTCTCAACAGTGGGCTTAAAATATTCAGTAAACTATGTTGGAGACAGATGTACTATCATCCAGGCTTTGCTGTTCCATTTATAGAGCACAGACAGAGTAGATATGGCATAATCCTTAAGGGTCCAAGGATTTTCAGAATGGTAAATGAGCATTGACTTCAGCTTAAAATCACCAGTTGCATTAGACCTTCACAAAAGAGTCAGCCTATCCTTTGAAAGTTTGAAGCCTGGCATTGACTTCTCCTCTCCATCTTATATAAGTATGGTTCACGGTGCTCCCAAACAATTACAATCGTAACATCAAGGATCAAAGATCACCATAACAAATGAAATAATAATGATGAAAAAGTTTGACATAGTGTGGGAGTTACCAAAATGTGAAGCAGAGACATGAAATGAGCAAATGCTATTTAAAATATGGTGCAATTGACTTGCTTGACACAGAGTTGCCACAAACTTGCAATTTGTAAAAATCACAACATCTGCAAAGCTCAATAAAGCAATGTGCAATAAAATGAGATATACCTATATACAGTTGGTAAACTTGGGTATGTTCTTTCTTTCAGGAAGAAATAAAACTATCATCATGTTTCAATCCCAACAGCCCTTATTCAAAATATAATCTAGACCCCAAGTACCACAGTGAGAACTAAGTGCATTGGCAAAGTTTTTCCAATGGTTCAAGCAAGTGAGCCTAAACTTATAGTTCAAGTTAATGTCAAGGATAGATACATATAATTCTCAAGGCCCATAATACTAAAAGCATGCCAATACATAGGTATGAAATGACATATACCTGATAAACTATTGAAATATGTGTGAATGGTAGATTGCTGTTTAATCCATGTTAATAATTAAAGAGGGAGAAAGTGACCTATTTCAGAATCACTGCTGCCTGATGATTTATACAATATATCTGTCTAAAAGCCATTTCAGAAGTGGTTGTGTGCCAAAATCAAGTTGGCTCTAGAGTTGCTACTTCCTGGCACTTTGTAAAAGGAACTTTGATGGGGCTGTTGAACATTGTCACCCTTTGTCCCACAAGCCTTAACAATATCCTCCAGTTATTGATTAAACACAATGCATATATCACATTTTTAAAAGGCCTTTTCTGATGACTGGTCTCAGCAGATGTTTCACTTTAGACAGGTACCGTTCCACTGGATAAAGGTTACTCTTCATGTAACACAGCAAGGCCACCTGGTAGAATCTGAAATGTGAAGTTGCAGCAACTATTTGAAGAGCTTCTCATTTAATTAATGTGAATCTCCCAGGGTCTCTTATTCAGCTGCATCTCAGCATCCTTCTGTGAATTGTTGTGTACCTGAATACCAAAGAGGTCTGAAGTTTACTTGGGAAAAAGTAGAATTTTACAGTGACATTCTCACATTGAAACCCAGCCCTGATGCACTTTGATATTTAGAATGAAACTGTGCCTTTATCACCCTGTTTGATTTTTACTCTGGAAAACACCCTGCTGGCAGACAAGATCTGTTTGTGAAACAAGACTGTCCTTGTAATGAACCTGGTCTCACAAAAGTCCCTGTAATGATTTTACCAGTTGGCATTCAAAACTTCAACTTAAGGAATAGAAGCAGCAGCCACTGCCGCCAATACCACCACCACCTGTTTTGGAAGAGAAAGAGCAAAAAGTCAAATTAGCCTAGTCTGCAAAATCAGCTCCTCCCCACTTTTCATTTTGACTAGTTAATGGTTGCACTTATTTTAGAAAATTCATGAAAAAGACTAGCTCATAACCATTCCAGAGGGAAATAAAGGGAAGCCCCATCCACAAGTCTTTGGAAAAGCTATTTAAAAGCATAATTTTTCTGCTAAGGTCCCACTGTCAACAGCAGGTTTCATAACCCTAAAGGTCACCGGATCTCCTTTCAACACTTAATATAAAATATTTGCTGGCATGTAGTTCAATGTGCTAAAGATAATGATTACAGCGGTCACACAACTCATTTTCAAAATGTGAAATCTGGATTGCATTTGCTTTGGTGTTCTGGACACAAGGGAACCAATTTTTCATGAGATCAAAAACACATTGATGGATAGCACCTTATATGACATTAAAATAAGTGCTTCTTAAAGGCAATTTTAAAAGAAAGTGTTATTGAGCTAATGATGAACAACTTGTTCACTCCTCTTCTTTGATGTTATGTTGATGAAATGTGACTATTAACTAATGGAAGTAGTTTTTGGCTTAAGACCCACCTGCCCATCTTGCTTTCAAAGCATTCCCAGAATTTTCTGCCCTTCTTCAAATTATCTAAGAGATACTTTCCTTCAAAGCAGCTTTGTTAAAGTGAGCAGCCTTTTCCATTGCAATAAATATCCCCAAGTTTCATACAATTCACCTGTGTGTAAGAACTTTTGGTATTGCTTTGCCTAGATTACTGACACTGCATGTTTCAAACCAAATTGTGCAGGTTTCAAAAGTGAACTGGAACCGGACAGACAACTAAGGGGGCAATTTAATGACCACTTAGACTGACAGGGTCCCACTGAGCTGGACATTAGTTTGCTATTCCCTGTGAAGTAGGGAGAGATGCTTGTGATTAAGGCACAATTATAACCAATTTGAGGACAGGGTTACAAAGTTCTGAGTGTGGTGTTAAGCAGGATCTCTAACCAAATGAAGGCAGATTGGGAAGAACATACAATTTCTTCTCCAAAGACAGCACCCTTCACATTATCTGGTCACATATAATCATCTTACAATGAATGGAGATGGCAGCTTCAAATATTTGAAATGACTTTAGCCATCATCTTGAATGTCTTTATGTTTAGCTTGGCATCATCAACTCAGCACTTTAGCAGTCTGCAATAAACTTCTGTGAACTATTTCAAATACGCAATGTAACTTTTGAAGTCCCACCTTGAGATGAAAACTGCAATAATCTGTGATGGCCACCAGCCTTGACTGCCCCTTCCAAGTATCAGAGCAGGGATGTGGCTATTGTTGCTCAGGGGCCACAGGCAGGCCTTGGCCTAGTTTCATGGAGACCATGGTTTTACTTATTTGAAAACTCTGCTACCCATCTTGGCTCCCCCCTGTCTTCTTGCAGATCCAGACACGTTTAGGCTCTGGTAATGAAGATTTCAACTGTCTCGTCATTCCAGGATCAGATAGATTCATGGGAAACAGGCTCAGCAATTGCTATTATCAATCACAGCCAAATAGAACCTCTATTCAAATAGGTGCACAGTGCATTGCTATAGTATTCCCCACCCTACAACATATACATATTCAACTTTTCCACAGTTTGTTATATTATATCCTAGAATTGAAATAAATGTGAGTGGTAGACTCCATAACCTATCTATGTGACTTTGGTTTACTGTGATATCCTTGAGTGTAATATTAGTTTATTCTCCCAGCTCCAGTAAAGAATGATGAATGTTCAATTATTTGTCAAAATTATTTAGGACTGCCACTGGGACATTAAGAACTGAGATCCATTTCTGAGTCCTGATTCCTGCTTCCAGTGGAGTACAAGAGAGTTTTGGATAGGTGAGATAGGAAATATATGACATTCTATTTTATAAAGAAAATAGATAAAGCTCAATCAAGCATCAAGGGAAGGAAGACTTTTGGCCCCGTAATAAACATGTGTTGCCCTGACATAGGTGACAGCATGCACACTTCCCTAGCTCAACCAGCCCTGCTAACTCATGGGGCGCAGGAGTGAAAGGTATAACCCAACATGAGGGAAGGATTGGCTGCTCAATTCTGTTGACCTTCTAACATATACCTGCTGCTTTGTACACGTAACAAACATACAGGGATCCATACATGTGATCCAAATCTCTGCAGGACATACAAAAAGTTGTGGACAAATAAGGACAGATATGGAATGAAGCGGTGGTGTTTCCTGCAGGGTTTGTGGAAACTGAAGCAGATGAGATGGCCTCTGTATGCAGAACACTGTGGCTTCACAGACTGCTCTCCTTCAACGCACAGTAAAGATCCAGGCCATTGGTAGATCTCTTTAGGATCATGCCAGTCTGCATGCCTGAAACTACCTAGTGATGCTCATGGCTTCTTGGTAATGGTGTTAAGGTAATTTTCCATGATGGCAGATTCTAAAATGTCCACTTGCTGTAATGGCGTAGAAATGAAGATTTATCTGTATTTTATCTGTATTTTGAACAAAGTGGTCAGAGAGGAAATTCAAATCATTCACCACAACATTATTTAAATAATAGCTCATACATCTAGAAGGCTTATGTTGTTTTTTCCAGGGTTTCTGACTTGATTACAATAGACAATTTCATATTGCTTGGTAGATTGCACCCATGAAGGACACTTTAATGCCTCCTTCTGGATGGATGCTTTTTTACAGGATAACTTTATTTGGAAGTAAGTTACACTGAAATCAAGAGGACAGAAAGATGTTTAGAAGGAGGGTGTTGATTTTATATTCTCTTCCATTTCTCTCAATGTTTGGAACAGGTTGCCAATTTCATGATGAATATTTTTGGAATGTTGTTGTTAGTTGCGAAGTCATGTCCAACCATTGTGACCCCATGGACAACATTCCTCCAGGCCTTCCTGTCCTCCACCATTCCCTGGAGTCCACTTAAGCTCACACCGACTGCTTCAGTGACTCCATCCAGTCACCTCATTCTCTGTCATCCCCTTCTTCTTTTGCCATCAATTGTTCCCAGCATTAGGCTCTTCTCCAGGGAGTCCTTTCTTCTCATTAGGTGGCCAAAGTATTTGAGTTTCATCTTCAGTATCTGCCCTTCTAAAGAGCAGTCAGGGTTGAACTCCTCTAGGACTGACCGGTTTGATCACCTTGCAGTCCAAGGGACTTGCAGGAATCTCCTCCAGCACCACAATTCAAAGGCCTCAATCCTTTGGTGCTCAGCTTTCCTTATGGTCCAGCTTTCACAGCCATACATTGCAACTGGGAAAACCATATCCTTGACTATATGCACTTTTGTTGGCGAGGTGATGTCTCTGCTTTTAAGTATGATGTCTAGATTTGCCATAGCTTTCCTCCCAAGGAGCAAGTGTCTTTTATTTTCTTGACTGCAGTCCCCATCTGAAGTGATCTTGGAGCCCAGGAAAATAAAATCTGCCATTACCTCCATTTCTTCCCCATCTATTTGCCAGGAAGTGTTAGGACCAGATGCCATGATATTAGTTTTCTTAATATTGAGTTTCAAGCCAACTTTTGTACTCTCCTCCTTCACCTGCATCAAGAGGGTCTTTAGTTCCTCTTCACTTTTCTGCCATTAGAGTGGTATCATCTGCATATCTGAGGTTGATTTTTGGAATAGATTTGTGTATTTTATTCTTGATATACTTACAGCACAGCTAAAAGATCTTCTCATACTTACAGCACAGCTAAATTGTTATAAAAGCCATTCTCACATCCTGGGAAGTGACCTTCTGTGAATGCTACAGATCTCTAGGAAAGAATCTTTAGCACCTTCACCAAACTATGATTTCCACAATTCTTTTAGGTAAGGTATGACACTTGAACTAAGTCCTAGTGTGTTCCTATGTGCTTTGGTTGTAGGACAGGCCTAAATGGCCTCTTACCTTTGATGGGCCATCCTTCCTGACAAGATAAATGTGACAACTTTGGAGACACTCATGTAGATTGTAGTTGCAAACATTCTCATAAGTGTAGTTACAGTAATGAAATAGTCCAAGAACTGCCTTCAAAAACCCCTTTAAAGCTGCTCTAAGCAGAAGTGTATCTTATGAAAATATTTGATCTTTCAGAAAAAGATGTTTTCCCAAAGCCAAGCCCACAGTCACTAACTCCAGTCACAATAGCATGCCAATGGCACCTGCTTTGCTAGGAACATATCCTAGGAAACAGGTCAATTCAAATGCTTCCTTGGTTATTACAAATGCTGGAGTCATTGCACAGGAAGTCCTGAAACACACAAACTCACAGTCAAGATGCCTTTGACCCAACCATTTAAAATGCTGATTCCTCAGGGTTTGTATGATCCTCACTGCATTATATGATTCTGTAGAATTCTAAGCAGTTGCAATTCATCACTGAAAAAATTATTGCATCGTTCTCTTACACATATGTGTCTCCCCTTTCAACTAACATGCTGCTCCATTTTGATGACCATAACACCATTTTTCACATGCAAGGATTTTTTAAAATAAGGCATTTGCTAAGAAATCAAATGCATTAGAGCAAACACCACTGATTTTTCAAAGAGAAGATGGCCTTCTCTGTCCTTTGTGTTTTCGTCAGATCTGACCAACCTTTCTCCATCATACCTGTGATCAATTTACCATGATTCTGCATAGTGCTCATGATCACTAGTAGCTGGGATGGTCACCCAATTAAAGAAAATCTAGTCAATTAATTGATTGTGAGACTGATTGATCGATTAGATCTGATTATACTTGCATATGATTATAACATTTGTTCTGGAGGTTTTTGATGGTGCATGCCTATGTAGCAGTAGGCACCATCTTGAAAGAATCATCCCTACCACTGTGTAAGAGTGGGAGGAATGTTTGTTCTATGACAGCGCTTCTGAGTTTGGAAGTATTTGAATTACCTAAACCAGGATACCTAAAGGAATGCCTTTTTCCTATTTGCCCTCCCACCTCCTAAGATCGACAGCAGAGGCTTTCTTCTGGGAACCCTCTTTGAAAGAGATCAGGAAACAGAGTACTCAGAGGAGAGCTTTCTCTGCAGCGGCACCCTGACTATGGAATGCGCTCCCTAGAGGGGAGCCGTCATTATATGCTTTTCTTCGCCAGATCAAGACCTTTTTATTTGACCACTATTTTAATGTTAATCAATTTTAATTGTATATTTATGTATTTATTTAATTTAACCATGTCATTTTTATACTCAGTCATGGTATAGCCAATTTATTTTGTTTAGGATTTATAATATACTGTAAGCTGTCCAGAGATGACAGTGATGGATGGACTATAAATCTCCTAAATAAATAAGTTAAAGTCACCTTAATTAGACTAGAATGCCTCCTGCATCTTTACACTGTGCTTGGTCCTCCTCTCTTTCCTCCTCTCCTTCTTTTCCCCCACCCAATATTGAGACTGTATAGAACAGGGTTCTTTGGCATCCCCAGACTCAAACAATCCCTACTATGTAGTGCTTTTAACAGGAGATGTCAGGACTTGAGTCTGGGCTCTTCTTCACTGAGAACAAGTCTCTGTCACTGAGACGTAATTTCAAGGCTCCCCACTTCTCCATTTTGGAATACTCTTGAAATTTCTGCTTCAGTACCGTTGTACTCTTGCTCACCAGCACATTATGTTGGATGATTATGTAGCAGAAGAAGAAAATGAAAAGGTCTTCTAGATGAATAGTTATTTTTCCAATCCATTGGAAGGAAAAGTGGGGGAATGGGCACTGCTGTATGTTTTTATTCTGAATTAAGGAATCCAGAAATGCTTCAAGAGATTGTTGGTGCCTGACACAGTAAAAGGCAAATGGCTGGCTTGCCCACACCTATAATATTACTGAATTTGCTTTGATATTTGTCATCAGAATTGTCCTGGAACTGACTTGTTGAGTGTGTTTTCCCACTTTGTTTGGCAAGGCCATCTTTCGTGACCAAGCATCACATACACATCATGACTCACACACACATTCACACAGAGAGACAGCATTTCCAAAGACTGATTAAAAACATCACCACAGATTTCACTTATCTCTGTAATAGCCTTCACAGATTTATGCACAAAGACTAGAGTGATTTCAAGGTACAGTAAGTCGATCAGGCACTAACACAAATCTTTGCCTTATGAACCAAAGGTTTTAGACATAATACCTTTCATGGAAAGTAAATAACATGGGATGCAGTGATGAAATTTTTACAGGGTCACTTTTCTGGTCCACAACTATAATAGCTATTGCATATCATTTCTCTTTTTAAAAAGCGTTTAAGTTAATATTTACAGACAAGCTATTTCCTTAGTAGTATGTCATCTTATATATTTATGCAAGCAGAGAACATTTAGGTTGCAGTTCTATGCATATTTTCAGGCATGTCCCATTGAATGCAACAATGTTAGTGAATGTACTTCTTCCTGAAGTATTAATATGCATAAAAATCAGACTAAAATATCAATATTTTAATAATTATTGAAATATTCTTAATAACCACTATTAATATTAATAACTTAAACTCAGAAAGAATAAGCACAGGTTTCTATTTTGTGCTTTTCCATCTACATTAATAGCTACCAGCAGACCAAAGTTTCAGCTAATGAAAGTGCATTTGGGTTGCCTCCTTAGGAGAAATATCTAGGAAACTTTGGAAGAACTCCCAATTTCTTAGGTTGTTTCATGGTGAGACTCCTGGGTGAAGAGGGAATTTTAGTTCAAATATCACCAACAATATCTAATATCTACATGAACATGATTTCACTTGTGTTTTCACAGTGCTTTGTGAAAACAAGCTAAACAGTCAACCAAGTAAAGGAGATGGCCCAGCAGGGGCCAAGGAAGTCTCCTTTAGTGGTTTGCTAGGAGTGCAAAACAAGGCAAGCCTCAATATGGTTGGGATATGTTCTATATGGGCATAAAATGTTGACTTGCTTCACATGCCATGACAAACCACTGCCAACAATCACCATTATTTATGGGTTATATTTTTATCCTGCTTGAGGAAGCTCAAGGCAGTGTTCAGTACTCTCTGTCTTTCCACATCCCGGCAATTTCAACAGAATAACCATTTCAATCAGACTGGTTCAAACCACCCAATGAGTTCCATGTTTAAGCTGAGACTTGAATCTAGATGTCTCCAGTCCTAGCATGACACTGCAACCAGTACACGACACAGGCTCTTATTTCAGTGAAAACTTTCTAAATGTGAGTGGAAGGGGAAACCACTTGCATAAGCTGAATTCACACAACTCCCCTTGCCGCTTGCAGAAGTCATGCTCACAGATTTTGTCCAAATGATCGCAGAACCAGTGGTTTTGGTGCTGTTGCAAAAACCTGATTTAAGATGACACTACTATTCGCTATAAAATCAGATATTCATTTTGTTTGTTTTGGTCCCTCCACACCACAACTTGAATTTTAATCTTGATTCCCTTGGTCCCAGGCTGTAGGTAAAATCTATTACAATCATTTAAAATGAGTCTACCAAACCATGCAAGAAATTGGGACAAGCACCAGTTCTCTGGTCTACCAGGGAACACTTACCGTCCTTGTTAAGAGACCTTCAGTTTAGCAATGGAGACATGGAGATGTTATTATTTCATAACACTGTCATTAGAAGAACACATTAGGGGCCTGTTTAAAAGTAATTTGTCGTACCTGAAAAATCAATAATTCAGAGCTTAGGAGGTGAAAGCACTGGTAGACAAGCACACAGAGCAGATGAGTGTAATGAAATGACTCTGTCTAGAGTTAATTAAAATAATAATGCAATCTAAGAGTGCTGAATCAAGCATTTTGAGCACATAAGCAGAATGAATTTATCTTCCCCTTTCTATTTGGAATTCCCATTACAACAGCCAGGACAATGCTATTATGCTGCCTTCCACTTGTTGTAGATCATCTAATTATAATTAAGCATTCCCCAAAGTGGGAATATGTATTAGAAGCGTCCCGCCTTTTTATGGCCAGCTTCAGTAACTAAAATATATTTTTTTAAAAAATCAATGTCATCAAATTTCATAGGTAAACTGAGCAATTTCCAGGAGTACATTTTATTGCAGCAGCTTTCTATACATCTTTGAAATGATAAATATGACTCATATAGGTTCGGAGTGAGCCACTACACATTTTGCAACAAAAGAATATAAATAAAAATTTGTAAGCATGTTAGTAAAGGAAAGGCTTATTCCTGTGAGAAGAAAAGAGCTTGTCCAGTATGCCCAGGCCTAATTCAGGTTCACATACCTCTAACTTTCATGTGCTTTCATTATTTCTACTGAGGTAGATGCTGGATGGTTCGTGTGGTGCAGTGGTTAAGAGCATGGGACTGGGACTCAGGCGATCAGGGTTCGAGTCCCCGCTCAGCCATGGAGCCAACTGGGTGACTTTGGGCCAGTTACAGACTCTCAGCCCAACCTGCCTCACAGGGTTGTTGTTGTGGGGATAAGATGGAGGAGTAGAGATGATGTAAGCTGCCTTGAGCCCTTTGTAGGAAAAAGGCAGGATATAAATCGCAATATAAATAAAAATAAATATAATACTTGAAAATTCACTGGAATGTTGCTGATGTCAACGTATTAACAATTTTATTTGTAGGTAGACCTTCTATCCTCTATTGTGTGGCTGGAAGCCTAGTCCCTCCCCTAGGAGCCATACGTAGCCTTCTCATGATCCTATGGCTAGTGGCTCAATGTGAGGAGGAGATGGCAACGAAAAGACTGCTTTGCTCATCAGGCCAAGGCAGAAGACCATTCCCCGAGAAATCCAGTCTTCATACTACCTACCAGTTTCAGAGTGCTGATGTTGCATGCCTGTAATTCCTTCTGCAATTTGAAAGGGGTCTGAGTAGGGGTGGGTGAGAAATTCTCCTCATCAAGCTGTTTTGTTTTTTAATGGATTTACCCTATTTACTACTCCTGTTCCTTTCTGCACACTGAGACAATGTTGTACACCAAATTTTTGCAAGTGTTCTGGTACAGCTTCCTTTGGAAACAAATTCACAAAAAAGTCTATATGGGTCAAACTGCACAAAATGCATATGTTCGAAAACCTGGATTCCAGCAGTGTAAAATACCTGATGAAGTTTTAGCATTTAAAAGGTAGTACAGGAATCCCTACAGGAGGATAATCGCATATAAAACACATAGTCATTTCCATATGGGTTGTTGTTGTTTTTAAGATTCCAAACTTTTGCAGAGATAAAGCAGAGTGAGCTTGCTCTTACTATGATAATCTTGGTGAGACCATAAATATGGCCAGGACGTCTCCAATTATATTATATTGTTCTATATTGTTATTATTTATTTATTGTTGTAAGCTGCCCCGAGGCTTTCTAAATAAATAAATATCCATTTGTTCCTAATCCTGAGCAATCCCTGCCACTTTAGATCCCAGGGTTCCTGGTTCAAATCCCTGATGCAAGCATAATTATTATTTAATTGGATAAAGAAACTTATGAACAAGTTGACATACTGGTCCATCTTCTCAAGATAATGAGAAGATAAGGTTTCCCTAAGTTAGGCTCAGACCCCAAATGCAAATTTTCAGGAACAGAACTAATGCAATGGCTGGGCAAAGAAACAGAAGAGGACAACAAAAGAAGACCTCTTCTACATGATCCAAGAAATCAAGGGAAAGTGAAAACTTAGGTTAGGAATCCTGCAAGACCTACAGGGGAACATGCTGTCTGATTAGGAAAAAAATAAAGAGATGGTAGAAATAATAAATGGAGGAACTGCAGTGATAAATGGATGACATACCCCCACCCTTTTTGTCTCTACATGATAGTTGCTGAAAAGTTGAATTCGGGACCTGAATTTGCATTTCCGTAATGCAAATGTGGACTTTAAATGGACGCTGATGATACCCAGCTCTACCTCTCATTTTCTACCAATCCAGGTGAGGCAGTGGCTGTGCTGAACCAGTGCTTGGCCGAGGTAATGGAATGGATGAGGGCCAATAAACTGAAACTCAATCCAGACAAGACGGAGGTCCTGTTGGTTGGCGGATCAGGCTTCGGGGATGGTGAATTGAACCTAGTCCTGAATGGGGTTGCACTCCCTCTTAGGGATAAGGTCCACAGCTTGGGAGTGCTCCTCGACCCAGAGCTTTCACTGGAAGCTCAGGTGACAGCGGTGGCGAGGAGCGCTTTCTTTCAGCTTCGGCCGATCCATCAGCTGCTCCCCTACCTGGGGTACGACTGCCTGGCAACAGTGACACACGCGTTGGTGACTTCCTGACTTGACTTCTGTAACGCGTTCTACGTGGGGCTACCCTTGAAGACAGTCCAGATACTTCAATTGGTTCAAAATAGAGCTGCCAGGCTGCTGACAGGGACTGGGCGTCATGTTCACATGTCTCCAGTCCTCTGTCAGCTTCACTGGCTTCCCATTGAAGTCCGGGCCCAATTCAAGGTGTTGGTGATGACCTATAAAGCCCTTAACGGCTTGGGTCCTGGTTACCTGAAGGAGCGCTTAGGTCCATATGTGCCTGCCCGCCCCTTGAGATCTGCGGGAGAGGCCCTTCTCCAGGAACCCTCCATGAAGGAAATTAGGTGGGTGAGTACCCGGAGGAGAGCTTTCTCTGTGGTGGCACCCAATCTATGGAATGCACTCCTCAGAGAAGTTCGCCTGGCTCCGTCGTTATTTGTTTTTCGGCGCCAGGCGAAGACCTTTTTATTCAAATGTTATTTTAATTGTTAATATTATTTATTCATTTTATTCTTTGGCCAGGGCAACTTAATTTATATTGTTAATTTATATTGTTAATTTATATTATTCTATTTTGAAGTTTATTTATGGTTGTGAGCTGCCCCAAGGCTTTGGCGAATGGGGCGGCATAGAAGTCTCCTAAATAAATACATACGTACATGCATACATACATAAATTTCTGACGAATTCCTCAGGAATTCCAAAAAATCTTTATCTGGACTAACGTTCCCCTAACATTTTCAGAAATGTTAGATGTATTTTACCACTATGCTTCTGTTAGTGACAAGAGGAGTTTACTCCGATTTTTGATATTAATAGTTCATGGTCATTACCGTGAAGTACTCCCTGTCTTGTTTTGGCAGCAAGGGCACAGCTTCTCCATCTTTTGTTTTCCAATCCTGTAATATATTTGATTTCTATATTGGCCAATTGGTGATGCCCATGTGTACAATTGCCTGAAGTATGTATTTACAATAAACACAATCTTGACTTCACAGAATTCTATGAGTCATTCTCCTGCTTCATCTCTGACCCCTTGCTCAAATTCTTCCACTACATTGGATTCTGTTTTGTGTCCCTGTCAGTTATGATTATCAGCATGTCTTCTTTTGATGTGATATCAGTTTCAGTTTTGGTGCTTGCACAGAAGTTTTCCATTTCTTCCTCAGCATCTGTTGCTCAACTGAAGATTTGAATGACACCTATGCTGGAGAATTGATCAAACAAGCAGATGCTGATTGATATTATTTGATCAGACTTTGCATTATAGCCTCTTACTGTCTGTGCTATTTCTTGCCTCCATATTCTGCATTTATCATTTCTAGGGTTTGTGTTTGAAAATTGTCCCACTTTCGTATGCTTACACCAAGTACTGAGATGTTTAACTGTTCTGTTTTATGGTTTCATGTTTGCCTTGTTTCTTACTTCTCAAGATCAACGTTCCAGCTGTATGTGTTGAGCATCATCAGGTTTTCCTTTGGCCTCTGTGCATGCCAGCCACTAGAGCTGCCTTTTCTCTTTGATTTCGTTTCATCATAAGTGGCAGTGCTATTCACACTTGTGCTTTGCTCTTCCCCAGTAGATGATTGGGTGCCTTCTGACCTAGGAGTATCATCATCTGGCAGTATCTCTTGTTTCACTCTGTATTTATTTATCATAGGGTTTATGAAGTGAGAATATGTAGAAGTGGTTAATCATTGCATTCTTCTGCACAGAGTTAGCCTGAGCATCCCTTATTTTCTCGGTGAAAGATCCCCCACCAGTATTGCCTTCAACTGCCACTAGGAAACCAGACCAGTAAGAGACCCTGGCCTCTTGGTAGCATTGCCCTTGGCTTCTCTGATACGCTCAAAACCCCCACCATGTTAAGGTGTGGAGCCTAGTGTGTGTGTAGTGCTGGCATAAGCGAAGAGCCAGCATGGTGAGCTGGTTCAAATGTTGGACTGGGGACTGGGAAATATAGGAGATATGAGTTTGAGTCCCCATTCTGCCACAAAGCTCACTGGGTGACTTTGGGCCAGGCGTTCACTCTCAACTTAGCCTATCTCACAGCATTGCTGATGTGAGGATAAGATGGAGCTATGTAAGCCACCTTGCCTTCCTCACCTGAGGTAGTAAATGCAAATGTAAAAGTGGAAAATTTGGGAGCAAGTTCTCTCCCTTTTAAGGAGACTGCAGTGAGCTACATGGGATTCACTCTTGAGTAAGGATGCAGTTCCCAAAGAGAGAGAGAGAGAGAGAGAGAGAGAGAGAGAGAGAGAGAGAGAGAGATTTTGGCTTTCCAGATGCATTGCCTCCATGTTTCATGAGCCCTAAAGAAGAGGGGAAATGGTAGGAGAATATGGTTGTTGTAGGGGAAAATATGCGGAGGGCTGCAAGTCACCTACTCTTGTGCAAAAATATCCAATACATATTTTAGGATTGGCCAAGTGTGATGTGATTGATATTCTGGGTCTGATCAAAAGGTCCATGGATTATTTTTAGAAGACCTATACATTTAAGCAATCAGTTGGTACATCATAGATTTGAATGGCTTTAGATCTGGGGAAGTCCAATCTATTCCTCAAGACACAAAGAGGCCTCTGAGAAGTCCCCCATGGGGCACTGTATTTATTGTAAAGACAGAAGATATTTTCTAACACAGTAGTTTTTTTTTTTTAAATCATACACTACTCATCATTTTTCCAAACTTAGCAGGATAATAGCATGAATGTGGTCTATCACACAAGATGTCCAATTAAAAAAATATATAGGAAGGTCATATCCAAAGACCATTAAAGAAACAGATAGAACAATATTTGAGAAACATACACCATTTTTAAAAAATCAGGTCTTCTCTTTCCAGAAGCCAAAATGATTGAGCATCAGCACGTCTTCTTCCATATCTTTAATATACCTTGTTTTAGAGATGGTTACCACCAATTTACTTGGGACACAAAGTAGGCTTATAAGAAAATGGGATTACATTATCTACCCTTGCTAAGGAAACTCATTTGAATTATGATGAATATTTTCATCAGACCAGCCATCTTGCTTTTGTAATCTTTAGAATTCTTACGTCTGTGCTATCCAAGTCCAGTAACTCAAATCATGATTATTTTTGTCACCATGAACCAATATAGGAAGAACATAGGTGGTCTTCTTTAAGAGTGTCATCTCACACAATGTTTGGAGGGATCCTCACCTCTCCAGGAAAATAAAAGTGAAGCATAGGAGGTTGCAGGAGAGATCGCAGTGAAAATTGTCTCCCCCTTCTGCCCACAAGATCACCCAATGTATGGACTCCTACTTTGTGCAACCTTAGTTCCAACCAAATTATCTTCCTCCTATAGCTCAGTAGGCACGTAAGCACTCACATTGTATAAGAGAAGATGATGATATAATGGAAAACATTCCATAATTGAGCTAGTTGTTATAAAGTGTTTGTGTGAAATTAATTAGATAGTCAAATTTCAATAGAGATTCTTGATAATTCTCTTAGCAGCATCTCATCTTTGACAATTCCTTAGAAAGTACTTTCAGTTTTAGCTCCTTTCCTTTCCTTTCCTTTCCTTTCCTTTCCTTTCCTTCAGCAGATGCTGCCTTCCTGTGTTCCACAGCAAGGTTGAACTGCCATGCTCATTCATGTAATGCTATCTTCAGATTCATTGCTACAGAAAAAAAAACTACCTCCAAGGAAAATGGATCTGGTTTAACACTGTTTATTCTAAATTACTTTAATTAAAGCCACTGTGGCAAACTCTGTTGCTAATTCTACAGAGAAATATGTATATGCTGTTAATGTGTTAAAAAAGCAATTCTGTGTCAGAAAAATTAATGTACTTGTTTTTGAGTAGCCAGATACAAAGACCAGCTCTCCCATATAGAAGGGTATCTTATTGATGAATAGCAACAATTCAATCATATTGGAAAACCAGCATATTCAGGGAAACCTCTACAGTGAAAACTAAACATGCTTCCAGTTCCTGGTTATGCCAAACAATGACAAACATGAGAAACTATGGTGATTTTCAGCATTATTAGTCTATTATGCTATCTGAAGTTTGGCCTTTAGAATCCACAATTTGTTCTTTGGTTTCCTCATGGATTGTCATGCTGCTTGTACGCAGGACTGTGGTTTCCACAGACCCGGTATGCAAGTATCACAGAGTCTTCTTCAAAGAGCAGTGGCAGCAGGTGTCTCTAGCTGCTGATGAAGAAAGAAGAGGCAGGCATTGTAGGCAGGGAGTTACGCACCTGGGCATTGTGGATGATGGGATATATGCCAACAGCAGGAGGACAAAGCAGGGATAATACTGTAATCAGTTCATCAACTTCTGGGTAGATCATGGGAAAAAGCGGGTGGGAAGCATTTGTGGTGACCATGCAGGGTTTCTTGTTATTTTCTGTGAGCAAAGATAATAAGAATCAAACGTATCTTTTCCTTCATTCTTTGCCATGCCAGAAGGTTTGCACTTACCCTGAAAGATCAGGTCCATAGTTTGGGGGTGCTCCAGGATCCAACACTGTCACTAGAAGCACAGTGGTCTTACTGACACTGATCACCTTTTATCAGATTAGATTGATTAACCAGCTAGGCCCTTACCTGGACAAAGACAGCTTAGCTACTGTTATCAATGTTCTGGCAACTCTCAATTGAGTAATGCAATGCACTATGTATAGAACTGCCTTTGAAAATGGCTTAGAAAATTCAGTTGCTCTGAAACAGGTCAGTAAGTTTGTTACCTGGGACTGGCCAACATTGTATGTATGAATGAATTAAATTAATATACCATGCATCAGCAGAAAAGTTCTCTGGACAGTTCCCAAACCATGGTCATACTAGGCCATATTCATCATCTGCACTGGCTGCCACTCCATGTCCAGGGTCAATTCAAAACACTGTTTTAACATTCAACCCCCAAAAAGCTCGCATTTCCTGAAGGACCGTTTGCTTAGCTGTGTATCTACCCAGGCCCTTTTGATGAAGCCAAGGGAACTTGCATGGCACTACACTGTACTCATTCGTGTGCCAGGTGAAGACTTCCTTATTTTCCCAGGAATATTAGTTTCAGACTACTTTGAATTCCATATTGCATCACTAATCTGTGTGCTAGTGCTAGGTTTTACTCTAGATCTAGACCTTTTATTTTATATTGTTGTCTAAAATATTTAACTTTTATACTGTACTTTATGTTTTAAGTTAAGGTAGTTTGAAGCACCAGGGAGCTTCAGCTATTGAGCAGTATAAGCTGTAATAAATAAATATATAAATCTTTCATAAATAAAATTCTCAGAACTCTTACATAAGGATTGATGGGGAATGGGTGGAAGGAGGTGATACAATGTTGCATTAAGAAAAAGGAATGACAGGAAAACTAAAGAATGCTGGTTATCTGTAATTGGCTAAATGTAAAACAGGGTGATTTGATAAATGGGAGAGTACAGAGAATTCAGTGCTGGAAAAAATAGCTGTTTTATTGGCCTCTTGCAGACACATTATTTTGGAGACTTCTGGGAGGGCTTTTGCTGTTCTTCAGTGACCCTTCTCGCTTAACAATTTAATATTCTTGAAGTGTATTTTCAAACACAAATTTGGACTTTGGTAGGTAGCAAATATATTTTACCAGTGAAGGTAGAAAAGAGAGGACAGGCTCTCCTCTTGATAAGGGTGTGATGGGTGGGCCAGAATCTAGTTTCCTTGTGCTTGCTAGACTTCTTTCCCATGCTTGGCCCTGGCCAGGAAGCAGGTTGAATGGGGATTAAACCCGTGAACCCTCAGGGACCCTAGTGGAGCCCTTCTTTGTGCAAAAATCACACAGGATTCAAAGTATGCAAAGTAAGCAAAGCCCCCAAGTCACGCACTTGCACAGCAGGGTGCTGGCCTTGCTAACTTACTTGGACATGTTTGTTACCAGAAGCCTTCATAAATGCTAAGCACAAGGTGGACTCAGGGCAGAGAGAAAATGGACCCACATCCAGGTTGCTGAGCAAAGGAAATCCAAGATTCCCACCCTAAACCAGATTCCTTACACAGCACCACCCCTTGATGCACTCAAGGTCAAATTACAAAAAAAACCCAGCATATATTCTGAGCTCATTTGTCAAAATTTAAATCCCTTACACTAGCATTAGCTGTCTCATCAGCAACAGTATTGGCTTTGCTTTGAATGTTACAAGACTCACAAAAAAAGATGCCAGGGCAACCCTCCATCCTCTGTGCCAAAATGAATTTTTAGGAGACCATATTAAATGTGGCTTGTGTCAGGTGGGTGGGGGAGGGGGGAATGAACTGAGTCGCATGAGTTCCAGGTGCAATGAGAAGCATCTAAGGACACAACCCCATTGCAACAGTCATAAACCCCGTGGACTCAGAGGCTGATGCTTATCCTACACAGGGCATGAGAAGCCACAGAAGCTTTCTTTGCCTTTCTGTCCTCCTGCCCTGCAATTGTATTCTATGTCTTTTTTGTCTTTCTTGTTCAAAACAGGAGGAAAGAAGTTTGGACAGGATAACTTGCATTCTGCTCCCTCTGGTCTCCTCCACTTCTCTTCCCACCCACCTGACACCTCCATTTCCCCCTGCCCAAGGTCAAGTTCCCAACCACAGAGATCTTCCAGAGCAATTCTTTCAGCCCTGATCAAGAAGGGAGGGGGTTGGCAGTCTGATTCCCTTCTCCATGGTCAAAGCACTGCCTCCAGCCTTGGAAGTCGGAATCCCAGATCCCCTATGGCCCTTCAGATGGTTGCTCCATTATCTTCACTGTGTGTGGAAGGGAAGAGAAGAAGAGTTACCCAGGCTTCTGTGTAGTGCGTGTTTTGAATAAACCTTTAAAGGAAGGATTTGGAGGCTTAGCTGTCAGCTTTGTGATGTAAGTGGGTCCCTTGTGCCATATCTATCCTTGGATGATTGCTTCATTTCCTATTCCTCAGTGCATTGTCAGCAGGCCAAAGAGATACTAAATATATGTTTAGTTATGAGCAAAGGCTGATGATGTATTTTTTTTAAGATGAAGATTTAGGTTATCTTTTCAGGCAAGCCAAATTCACAAGCTGTACCTAAATTCAAAAGGCCTTCCAAATCTCACCCTCCTCCTTTATCACTAAACTTGACATTCATGCATTTTTGCACATATGTCAACCTTTTGCTCCCATGGGTTATGTTAAAAAGGAGGATATTATTCATTTTGCCTTATTACCTCATCCAGACTTCAATTAATAGCTTTTAAAGAACATAAGTGAGCATTTTTTTTGAGATAAGTATTTTTTATATCCCCCGCACCAGTCCCAGCCAATCTGAACACAAAACGCTTGATATAAAGTAAAATGAACTGATATTTAAGCAGGCAATGTTTCTTCATTAAGCTCTCATCCTCTATTTCCTCGAAAGAAGTTATTAAAGCAGCCAGTGGCTGGCAACATATGATATATCAAAACCTTCCACATCATAGTCTGGAAAATCATAACTATGTGCTGCATGTGCATTTCTCAAAAGAGTTATTTTCATTGTGCTTCCTTTTTTTCCAACAATAAAACTTTTAACTTGTGTTAAGCAAATTATAGATCCTCAGAAAAAAGAGCAAGTGATAGGACAAGATTTTTAAAATATCTTTAAAAAACTGAAAAATGTGATATGTGATCTCTCTCTCTCTCTCTCTCTCTCTCTCTCTCTCTCTCTCTCTCTCTCTCTCTCACACACACACACACACACACACACACACACACACACACTTCACAGAGAAAGTCTTGTAAACATTGCAAAATTACTCTGGTAGTGCAAACAAAATCCATTTCTGTTATGTCCATATGACAGAGGGGCAGAGGGGATTTTCTTTGGGAATGGGCTGATTGTGGCTATGAAGGCCTGTCTAATAAGTTCCTTCCAATTAATTTATGCCAGGACTTTCCATCAGCACTGGCCATCAGTCCATTTCCAGTCCTATATGAAGTGACAGTATTAACACTCAAAGCCCTGAATTGCTTGGTCTGAGGTTATTTAAAGCACTGCCTTCTCCCATATGAACCTGTCCAACTCATAAGATCATTTCTATTGGTCTTCCACCAAAAGAGGTAGAATGAGTGGCTACTAAAAAGAAGGACTTTTCTTTTGTAGCACCCTGGTTATAGAATGAGTTTCACAGAAAGACCCACCTAATGCCTCTGTTGCGCTCTGTTTGATACATGATAAAGACTGTTTTCCCAAGCATTTCAGTCTTTCATTTTTGCTTGTGTTTAACTAGCCTATTGTATCATGCATTTTATGGTTTGTATTGTTGTGAATGACCCAGACAAGTTTGGCTGCTGGGCAGTATAGATGCAAACAAATGAACAAGTAACAGCATCTATACCCTGCCTTTCTTGCTCTTTCTCCTCTCCATTTTCCCCTCCCATTTTTTCTCTGAAACTTGTGAGGCAGTTCAGGCTGAAAGTCCATGACTGGCCCAAGTCACCATGTGGGCTTCATGACTGAGTGGAGACCAGAAACTGGATCTTCATATTCCTAGTGCAACTCTAACTACTCCATCACACTAGCTTATAAAAATAGTAAATAAAGAAATCAGCACAAATAAATATCAATTGTAAATAATGTCCATACTTTTGATGAAGAGCGAGGCAGCAATGCATGACAGATCAATGTATTCCTGTGCTGTCTCTTTATTTTATTCATGTTTATTTATTTGTTCATGTATTTAATATTTCTGTACCACCCATCAGGAGTATCTATGAGAACATCTCTGCTCAGATACACTGGATCTCCAGCAGGTATCCCACTGGAGGAATTAGATGTGGAGCTTTCCTGGTTGTGGGGGCAACTTCATGGAATGCCATCCCCAAGGTAGTTGGCCTGATGCCGCACTGTCCTCTTTCTGGCAACAAGCAGAGGCATTTCTCTTCCCCCAGGCATTTCAGTTGTTCATTGTGGTTTTGTGGCTTAAGATCTTGGATTTAAACCTGTTCACTTTTGTGAGCCACCCTGAGATTTTTAAAAAAATACATAGCAGCATATGAATATCCTGAACATAGAAAGCATGTGCACTTGGTTGCAGTATCTTGGTTTAATATCACGGACTAGGCTGCCTGCACCTCTTGAAACAGCCACCAAGTGACTTATATGGAAGAAATTAGCACAGGTGTACTCAGAGGCATCACTGTTGTGAGGATTAACCTACCTTATGTCCCAGGAAACTCCAGAGTCCAGGGCAAAGGAACCATTTTGCTTGTGTATTCAGCTGCATTCCAAATTGCAACCCATCTCTCTCCCTCTGTAAACCTGCTAGCCCCTATCTGTCTGGGTCCATCTCTTCAAATCCCTGTATTCACCCTATTTCTTGAATCTGATTAAAGCATGACACTGGATGAGCAAGAAAAGCACATGTGGTAGAGCATAGGGGTAGCATGGAGAAGGCCCCAGGTGGTCTTGTACCTCTACAAGAAGATCACTTCCATCTCTAATAAAAGGGAACAGGTGGCAGGTGCTAGGAAAGTCCAGAAAGCAGTTGCCAATCTGAGTAGGCCAGGCTTTGTTAGATGGGTCAGTGGCCTGGAGCAAGGCAGTTCTTGCAATATCTGCACTTGCTCTCCACAGCATGAGCCCATGAGCTGTCCCAGTTTCAGTGAGATGCCAGCCATGCAGAATATCATGTGCACATGTTTCTCTGCATCCCTGACATCCTACTTAAAGCAGGCCCAGGAGCGACATTTGCGTGTTATAGCATGGCAGGACAGAATCTTGTAACAGGCTTTTATCGATGCTGATGGACAGAGAAATGTCTGCATTATTTAAGTTCTTCAAAGAAGCATTTGCTAATTCACGAGGCTGGGTGATTTTTATGGGAGAGTTTACAAGCTGCCATCCGACAAAATATTTTCCCAAAGGAAAAACAGAAAATCCTAATGAAACATTCAAAGCTTTTCTTGCTCGTGTCTACATGCTAGAAGTTGTGTTAGGGCTTCATCCTATTATCAAAGCCTGTTCAGGACTGTACTATAAAGAGCTTGCTGCTTTCCTTCTTTTCCCTTTATATTTATTGAAAGAGAGCTACATCTGAGCGTGACAGGCCTCTTTTACAAGATGTACCATTTCTTGGGAAATTGATGCAAAGCGGATCACAAAACATATGCTTGAAATTTTTGATATGGCAGGGAGGAGTAAACAATCCTAAATGCTATTTCCCCTAATGATAATTCAGAAACCTGTTTTTCATATGCTACCGAAGGCCTGCATCAAATCAAGCCTTGATAGCAGAGCTCTCCTAACCAGGGATGAGATTAGTTTACACAGTTTGGCACATCACAAATTTTCATGAAGCAAGAAAACCTGTTTGATTTGTTTTCAGAGACTTGTGAAAGGGCACTATGAACCAGAGGGGGATGATCAGCAGTTAGCAGAACAAGAACTGGGAGATTATTGTCAGAATGAAATGCTAACTCCTGCATACATAACTTCTCCCCAGTCCCACAAAGTGCAATTTAAGAGCAATGGTTATGATTACTTTTTAAATCCTTCATAATAACTGTGGCAATATTATCAACAGAGGACAAGCAGCTTGAAACTGACTGGTTTTATGTATTTTTGTACACAAATGATTTAATTCTTTGTAATAATAGTTGTACCATGTGTAGAAGCAGTTAGTTGGCAAGAGGTGCTGGTGCTCTGGAGGGGGAAAATGGCCATAAAAGAGCCTGAAATGTGGGGAGAGAGGCTGCAGTAATTCCTGCGCCCCCCACTACAAAGGGTCATTTATTAAATAGCACCCCAGTTGGCCAATGAATGGGTTACTTGAAAGCTTGTGTTCATTTCGGCACATGAAGAACTTGTGTTGCAAATTCTTTTCTGGGGATTTGCATGTGGGTTTTACTTTGTTTACACAATCCTTTTCTCTCCAGGGCTAAGTGATATTCTGTTGTCCTTCCTTGTGCTTCTCCTCTCAACTGCTTGCCTTCATAAGATTAATGATGCATGGGAGTGGGCAGGTAGAAGTGCATCAACTGTAACAAGAAAAGGGATAAAAATATTTGTCCCATCTTTTTGAGAGAATCACTTTATTATTTCATTTCTATACTGCACAATGACTGAAGCTCTCTGGGTAGTGCACAACAATTAATGCCTATTCCCTAAACATACTGGAAGAGCAGAAAGTGGCTAAGACCCTCCTCCCTCCCTCCCTCCCTCCTCTCAGCATGATCGTTATAATTCAATAACGATCCCCGCTGCAGACTACAAACTGAGTTGTGTAAACATGCTCTTTTGTCTAGTGGTGCATTGAGGGCTACGACTAATGTCTCATAAGGGGATAAAAGAGAACACCAATTTGCAGAACATTCACATGTGCAAATGTATGTGTATAGCTGCACATTTGTGTAATGCATATAATTTATATGGAATTACAACTCATTATAGTAAATAAGACTGCCCAGGTGAGCCATACACCTATTTGCCACCCAGGTGCCTGTCTTCTTTTTTGTACCTCTTAGACATTAAACCAGATTGGAGTGGAGTGGGCATCCCATGAAATAGCCCACCTTCAATGAAAGGACTGTCCTGTGCCAATGCTCGAAACTAGAGGACTGCCTAATGAAAAGTAGCCGCTCTGCTGGTACCAGGCAAGGAAAAAAGTGTGGCTTTTTGGCAGATCCTGAGTGATAATGAAAGACGAGCCCCTGCCCTCTCCTCCTCACCTGGCTGCACAGAGTGGGATGCAGCTGCGGGCATGTCCTGAGAGCTGCCTGGCCAGTTAGTGCTGCTCGGCCGTGCCAGTGCCCTGAGAAGCTCATGCAAAAGGCATCTGCCGAGGTTCAGGGCAGCTGTAGCATCCTGTGCACCGGTGTGGGCTGGGTTGGCCTGGGCTGCGAGAGCACAGTGGCAGAAAGGGATGCAACTAGACTGCATGTGCCACGAGGGTCGATCAACTCCTAATGTCCTTACACAAGAAATACAAGAAGCGAATGACAGGAGGCCAAAGCTGTGATCTTTCTGGAGCATAGCCTTTCAGACAGTCAAGAGTGCAGTCCGGTGCATGTTCAGACAGGAAATAGATCTGGCTAGCTGGGAATGCAGGCGCTTGCTTGCCTTGATGCTGCTTGACTCCAAACACAAACTGGATTTTGCCCTAATCCCAATAAGAATTAACAAACTACAGAGCTTCATTGGAGAATACATGTAATTTTGCCAAGTTATTTATTTTAATGAATGCACAAACCTTTTCATTCACCTCTTTTTTCATATTTCAAGCAGCATTTATGTAAAATATTGCTTATATATGCTTATTCATGTAAGTAGTATCTAAGTGAAAAAGCAGGATACATAAACATTAAAAAGCAGCCATTGGAAAGAAATGCCATCTAAGTTTGAAATGCTACTTTTAAAATACAGTCATTGAATATGTAAATTCCTGCAGCACTCCATAATCTGTGCAGCCTGCCTGTCTCAGTTCCTGCTGGGTTTGTCTGATTCTCTGCTCTCCCATCCTTTTCAC